>NW_019173306.1:0-284569 GCF_001773325.1 Penicillium arizonense
TCTGTGCATGATTCCTGAGGACTCTGTGCATGATTCCTGAGGACTCTGTGCATGATTCCTGAGGACTCCGTTACAATTATCCCCCCGTCCAGTACGGGTGTCCGCACCCGTGGTGAAGTCTGCAGAGCGTAGCCCATTAAAAACCCAGTGGGAAAAGGTAGCTAGTTCTTGCAGGAGAAATAGTAATTGCGGGAAGACAGGAAGGCGATGGGGAAACGATAGTGTAAGGATAGACGGTTGCAGGCAGGAAAATTGGGGCCTGAGGCAGGAATTTGATAGGGCTGGAAAACCTCATGATTTCCTAGTTGGGGTGCAGGGGTTTGTTTGTATGGGTGGTGCGCTTTGTTGTGGTAAACAAAGCTTCTTTAACACAGTGAAACTGCGTGAAACAAAGCGTCTTCGACGTGTTTGTTTCTGCGTTTGTTTGTTCAGGGTTACAGGGCTTTGTTGTGAATTCATCCTCATGGGTATAAATCCCCTGTTGTTTACCTTTCAGTTTTCCTTTTCCCTCATCATTTTCCACAACAGCGACACGTTCTCACGTCGCTGTCGTTTCTCTGGTGTTTCTCCAGATTCTGGCTGTCATATCTTCAGGTAAGTGTGATGACCATTCCCATGTCTAAGTCTGACGACACGTTGCTGACTCGCTGTTGTTTTGCCGTCGTTTCAGTAGCGATCTAACTGCTGTGCGCTGATCATCATGCCTCCCCGCGGAACAGGTCGTGGTCGTGGCCGTGGCCGAGGTCGTGGCAAGGCCCCAGCAGCCCCAGCTCCTCCCAGTCGTTCGCCCACTCCATCTGAGGTTGAGAGTGTGATTTCCAGCTCGGACGATGAGCAGGAGGAAACCTCTAGTGCACCTGAATTCTCGCCAGCAGCTCGCTCGGTGATCACTGGTTCCGAGACTCCTACTCCCAGCGCTCCCAGCACTCCCACCCCCAGTGGACCCACTTCTCTTGCTGGTCTCCGCCGTGCCCTTACCGGTGGAGTCAGGAAGAAGAACCGCCCCCTTCGCCCTGTCGCCTATCTCCGCCATGTGGCGTGGTGCATGCACTGTTTCCGGACTTTCTTGGAGAACTGGGACACCAGTGGACCACCAGTGATCCCCTGCTGGGACGACGGCTTGTCGTCGAAGAGATGCCGTCAGTGCGCCAGCCGCAATAAGAATTGCGAGCCTGTGAGTGTTTCCAATAAGCATGGTGTTATGATAGCGGCTAACCAGCGTTTCTCTGTAGGTAAACGAAGGTATCCTTGGTGATGCGATGCGTCTCCAGTGCATTCTCGACTGGGCCAAGCCTTTCTGGGACAATGAGGACGATAACGAAGTTTTCGATTTGGACAATGCTGTCTTTGGTGACCTGGTCCAGGCTGTTCAGGCCCTGCTCGCCGGTTTCAACGTCCTCTTAGATGGTCACCGTAAGCAGTTTGGCATTGCTTCAGATAAGAAGCCAGCGAAGGTACGGTGTTCTGTTGTTGTTTCTCTAGCGTTTTGCTAACTGTTCGGTAGGACATCGCCAAGTCCTACGAAGCAGTTGTCCACAACCGTCGTGGATTGCTCCAGCCAATCCCTGTCACTGTCGGTATGTCGTCGCTTCGCCGTCTCGTCGCTGAAGCTTCGACTTACCCCGGTGCACGTCTTTCGGATGATGGTTACCATGCTTGGGCTTTTGCTGTGCGAACTTTTCGTTCCGCTGTTGTTGAGATTGTGGCTAGCCAGGAGAAGTACGATAACCTCTCTAACCCCCAGTACGACCAGCTTGAGGCAGATGTGGTCAAGGATTTCCCCGTTGAGGACTACCTTGTTTAGTCGTCGGGTTGCTAGTGTTTCGTTGGCTCGTAGGAGGGTCTTTTGCTGTTTATCCTTTCGAGGATAGTTTTTGTGTTTTCTCCGGTTTTGTGGATATGGCGGGTAGCTAGGGTGAGCTAGTTGTCTTGCTGTATTTTCGCTAGTGTTTTGTGGTCGGATCGATGTTTCCCCAGGATAATTCAATCAATTCGACCTTTTCTTTTGCTTCTGGAACTTTGCGATAATACCTCTAGCATTCCCCATGTCCGAGAGTGGTACCCATTGATTGTACTCGGAGGGCCATCCTTTCCATTTAACCAAGTAGTGTAGTTCATTCTGGAACTTCTTTTCACCCCGGACCTCCTCAACCTCCCACTCATCATCATCTTCTAGCTCTGGCATAGGTAGGGTTTCACTATCGTTTCGCTGATGCCATTCTTGGAGTAAAGAGACAGGGAAGACATTGTGTAGACGAGAGTATTGCTCGGGTAATGCTAGCCGGTACGCCTGCTTTCCAACTTTGTCAAGGATCCGGAAAGGTCCAATGAAGTTTGGGGCAAGTTTTCTTGATGGGTTCTTTATTCGGAGATTGCGGGTTGATAGTGCAACTAATTGTCCCCTTCGGAACTGTATAGGTTCGTGGCGTTTATTGTAGTGTTTCGCCTGCGATTCGCTTGCTTTTCGCCATGCTTCTTGAAGCCTTTCTCGTAGCTTTTGCAACTTTTCTAGTCGTGCTGTAGTTGCTGGGACTTCCTCCCTGGAAGCGCCGTCCTCGGCGCGCAATTGGAAGTTTGGGTCATAACCGTAAAGTGCTTTGAAAGGTGTAAACCCTGTGGTTGAGTTTATAGCATTATTGGTGGCAAATTGGGCTGTAGGGAGGAGGACTGGCCAATTGGTTTGTTCCGTATTGACGAAGCATCGAAGGTAGCTCTCGAGTACTTGGTTCATCCTTTCCGTTTGGCCGTCGGTCTGCGGGTGAAACGCTGTCGAAAATCTCAATTTGACATGGCTTTGGTAGCAGAGTTTAGACCAGAATTTGCTAGTAAAGACTGATCCTCGGTCTGAAACTATGCTATTTGGCGGGCCAAATCGGAGTTCGATTTCTTGGTGAAACAATTCAGCTAGTTGCACAGCATCAATTGTAGATGAAACGGGTAGGAAGACGGCGTATTTTGAAAATCTATCCACGATAACTAAGATCGCGTCGACGGTGTTGTCCTTGTAAATTGTCTGTGGCAAGTGGGTGATAAAGTCCATTGCTAGATCGCTGAAGGGTCGCTGGGGAATCGGTAGCGACTGTAGTTCGCCATAAGGTCGATGCCTTGGTGTGGCTGCCCCTTGGCATACTGCGCATTCTTTGACGTATTGGGCCACGTCCTTTTGCAAGTTAACCCAATGGAATTTGCGTTTTAGTAACTCGGTGGTGCGAGTTCGACCGAAATGTCCTGCGAGTGGATCATCATGGTAGATATTTAGCAGTTTCTGACGTAGGCCATTTCTTATGGGGATGTACAACCTATTTTGGTATCTAAGGAGGCCTTCATGGTCGACTAGCCATCCATGGTTCCCGCGCTTTTCTAGCTTAACGTCGGTGATACGACGGCGGGTCTCTGGGTCTCCGCCCTGTTCCTGTCCGATCTGGGACTTTAAATCAGTCGTGGAGTTCAATTCCTGAACTGACCAACCCGTGGTCCCACGCTTGGCTTGTGAGACTCCGACGTTTCCACGCCTTGCCTCTGAGACTCCGACGATTCGACGCCTTGCCTCAGGGTCCTCACCCTGTATTCGCCCAATTAAGGTCTTCAATTCTGTCGTGGCGTCTAGCCCGTAGACTTGTTCAACCACACAGGCGCGCTCAACCTCCCGCTGGGTGATCGCACGATCTCCCTCAGCGGTGCGAACTGTCATGGCGTCTTCTTCTAAGACTAGGGGCAAAACCATGCAGCGGTGACTAACGACTTTTTCACGGGACGCACGACGGCGGTACGCTGGGTAGCGCAGAGGTACTCGATGGTACAGAGAAGCTCGACGGCGTTTCTCTCCCTTAATAGACGCTCGACGGCGTATCAGCACTCGACGGTGCAGAGATGCTCGACGGCTATCTCTCTTCTTGCTAAGCTCCGGCGTCCCGGGCTCGCTAAGCTCAGTCGTAGGCACATCCTGGCTGGCCTTGGTTGCAGGCACATCCTGACCGGTATTCATTTCTTTGACAGCAATTTGCTGTACATTCACCCCCTGATCGCTAGCGAAGCGCTCTTGGATCGGGGTCGTAAGTTCAGCTGCGGGCGCAACCCGACTGGCATTTGGTTTCCTTGATAAGCCATCCGCGGGATTGGTCTTCCCAGCGCGATGCTTTATAGTGAACTCGAACGGAGTTAAAAACATAAGCCACCTTGCCTGTCTGCCGTTAAGCTTAGGCTGCTTCATAAATGTCTGGAGATTAGCATGGTCTGAAAGCACCTCGACGGGATACTTGCTACCCTCTAGGTAGTGCCTCCATTGTTTAAACGAATAAACGATAGCGAAAAGCTCTTGATCTGGCGTCGCATAACGGAGCTCCGCGCCAATAAATTTCTTTGACCAGTACGCTACGGGGTGCCATGTCCCGCTAGCGTCTGGCTGCGAGAGGATTCCAGCCATCCCAAGGTTTGATGCATCAGATTCGATACGGATCCGTTTTTGTGGATCAAAATGCTGGAGCACTGGGGCTTCTTGGAATGCATTGAGAAGCCGGTGAAACGCTTGCGTTTCTTCGTCGGAGAGCAAGACATTACCAGGCTTCTTGCCATTCTTACTTCCTCGAAGCAGGGAGGTTAGAGGTAATGCAATCAGGCTATACCCTTGGATAAATCGTCGATAAAAGTTGCAGAATCCTAGGAATACTTGGATTTCATGGTAGCTTTTTGGGATTTCCCATGAAGCGATAGCGTCGACGCGCTGTCTATCCATTGATATGCCATTCCTAGACACCACGAATCCTAGGAATTCAACCTGGTCTTGGTAGAAGGTGCATTTTGCAGGTTTCGCGTATAGCTGTGCCTGTCGTAACCTCTGTAGCACTTGACAAATATGCTCTGTGTGGGCCTCGCGGTCCGGCGAGAAGATCAGGATATCATCGAGATACGCCACACAAACGACATCGAGAAGCCCTCTTAACGCCGTGTGAATATAATTCTGAAAAGTGGCTGGTGCATTCGTAAGACCAAACGGCATGACTGTATACTCGAAATGGCCATAGCGAGTGCGAAAGGCTGTTTTCCACTCTTCTCCTTCACGGATCCTGATCCGATAGTACGCATCTTGTATATCAATTTTGCTAAAGAACTGCGCGCCAGCGAGTCGATCGAGGATCTCCGAGATGAGAGGAAGGGGATACCGGTTTTTGACTGAGACCTTATTTAATCCCCGATAGTCTACACAGAGACGTAGACTGCCATCCTTCTTTGGAACAAATAGGATAGGGGCCCCTGCTGGACTTTTCGAGGGTCGGATCCGACCATTGTCAAGGTTTTCATCTAGGTAGGACCGAAGCTCTCGAAGTTCTGTCTGAGAGAGAGGGTAAATTGGGCCATACGGCGGCGTTTCGCCGTCTTTTAGCTCGATAGTATGGTCTGTTGCTTTCTGAGGTGGTAGGGTCTTGGCATTTTCGGGAGCGAATACGTCGCGGTACGCTAGTAATTCGCTAGGGAGACCCTCCTCACGTGAGGCGGGGTATTCTTGGTTGTCTCCTGGAAGCCACACTTCCTCAGGAAGCTTTACCACCGCATACACGTACGCGTGGTTCCGGCATTCCTTTACAAATTGATATGGGGTGGCTATCGAGTATGACGGTGCGACATACCACCACTGGCGTTTATGTGGCGAAAAGTCGACGTGTTCATCTCGCACCGTTGTCATAGATAGGAGAACCGGGCTTCCTTCGAGGCGAGGGTCTCGATCGATAGCTAGACAACGCCTTTCGAAGGTGCGAGTAGTCCCCCGCGAGTCGGTCGCCGTGATAGGGACTATCCACACCCCATAAGTAGGTGTTGACCTTCGATTGATAGCTGAGATAATGACGCCGGTGAGTGGTGCGCGACGGAGTCCGTATTGCTGAGCAAATTGATGACTGACGATGTCAACCTCGGCTCCGCTATCGAGATCCGCATGCGTTTCGATGTCGCCCCGTACGGTAATTGGGATATATAGGCGGCTTGTGGTCCCAATTTTATCTTGAGGGGTCGGTGTCCCGGCTTCTACACCGACCCTCTGGCTTTTCCCGAATGCGCTGGTGCCGACTGAACCTTAGTCGAATTTTGGGGGCACTGGTCCTTCCAGTGGTCTGTTGACCCGCAGGTGAAACAGCTGTATGGTTTTTGTGGAGTTGTATTATCGTTTCGCTGGCGATCATGCGGCTTTGCGCCGAATTCACGCCGGTTTGAATATGGTTTAGTGTTTGGGTTTCGGTCACCACCTCGTCCTCGGAAGCTTCCACGGTTCCATCCTCGGCCCCGACCAAAGTTGGAGGATGGCCCGTTGAAGTTAGTCCGTTTTCGATATCCCTGTTGGTCAGGGGAGTGATGTCTTTTGTTTGTTGAGCGGGGAGGGTAGTCCTTTGTTCCCGACTCCGTTTGAATGAGGTTCCAATAGTGCATCGCTGTCGATACCATCTCGTCCCGATTTTTAGGCAAATGAAGCATAGCATTCTGGATACGTGATCGGAGGCGAAGCTGTAACTTAGTGAAGAAGTTAAGTGCCCGTTGATCCTCCGACGGTGCTTCGAAATGTCTTTCGAGCGAGAGGAGGTAGGAATTAAAATCGCTTGGACTTTGATTCGGACCTTGCCGGGCCTCTTGTAAAGAGGTAGCGATGTCGGCTTGTAGTGTGGCCGAATTGTGTAGTAACGTAAGAGTCCATTTCTCGAATAGTTCCCATGTCGTTTTGTAAGCGGTTCGCTGGGGCTCCGCCTTCTCTTCGACATAGTGTCGCCATCTTTCGCGACAGTCAGAACTCATGCAGTTGGTGGCACCAAGGATCTTTCTCTCGTCCGATCCATATTTGCGGGGTGCGCCTGCGAACATGTCTTGGAGGTCATTGAGCCAGGTTTGGCGTTGTTGTATACTGTAGTGTGCTTTAAAAATTGCAACTTCGATTTTGATTTCTCCGGAAGCTCGTCCTCGATCAGATGATGTAGAGGAAGAGCGTCGATGGCGATCCGACAACGATTTCTCGGTTATTTGGCCGATTGCTTCCTCGAGTTCCTTCTTTCGGGTAAGCAACGCATGAAGGGTTTCGAGGCGTTCGACCTCAGCGAGGTGCTCGCTAAGTTGGGAAGTCCGGTCCTGAGAATTGTTCTCCGGGCTGCTACTTCCGTCGTAGATAGTGGCGGGAGGAACAATGGACTCGGTGTCGGTTCGGTGTGGGTTCGCTGGCGATCCCCGAGCGACCGACGATCGGGTAGTCATTGTTGCTTTGGGAGGCATCTTCAATCTTAGGTAGTTGAAGAAGAAGGATCAGAATTGTAAAGAAAGGGGTTCTAGTATTTGCAGGATAGAGCCTGTCAACTAGGTAAGACGAAGATGCCTGGGAAGCAAGTAGTATATTGGAGGAATACAGAGACTGATCCTTGGAGAACCTCTGGGTTCTCCTGGAGTGCACTATTTAACATGGGAGATCAGCGTTGCGGTGAGGAAGCGCTGACGTGTCGACACCTGTATGATGTTGATCCTCTGACAGTGCGAGAGATCTGTGCATGATTCCTGAGGACTCTGTGCATGATTCCTGAGGACTCTGTGCATGATTCCTGAGGACTCTGTGCATGATTCCTGAGGACTCCGTTACACTTTATTACTACCTCGCAGTACGAAGGAGATTGTCGACAGCGTATCACCCCTAAACAGACGGGCAGACTAAACGGCAGAATCAGACCCTCGAATATTACCTTCGGTCCTATGTCAACTAGGAGTAAGACGATTAGGCTCGCTAGCTTCTAATAGCTCAGTTCGCATATAACCAGTCCCCTCATAGTGTGATAGGAATATCTCCTTACCAGTTTCTCTTAGGAGAAAAGGTTGATCTCCGTAGAAGCGTGGAAGAGCTTCCACAGGACCACCACCTAGATGCTACGAGTAGGGTGCGAAGTATTTAGGAAATGCGCTTTTTCCTGCGGGAAAAGCTAGAGAAAGCCAAATAGGCTATAAAACACCAATACGATAAGAATCGCATTAGCAAGGACTTCAAGGTCAGCGACCTAGTCTCCGTGCGAAGTAAGAACATTAATATAGGTCGACCTAGTAAGAAGCTAGATGCCAGGATACTTAGCCTATTCCCGATTATCGATAAATTCGGCACGTAGTCTTACCGAATAAAGCTCCCACCCCTTCTTAGGAAGATACACCCCACCTTCCACGTCTCTATGTTAGAGGATTATCGTGGTAAGGGTGCGAAGGAAGGCCTAGGCCCTATGATTATTAAAGGGGAACCTAAGTACGAAGTCGAACGCATCTTAGACTATAAGGGTACTAAGAAACGTATATACAAAGTAAAATAGGAAGGCTACGGGGACATAGAAGCAACCTAGGAGCCTAGAGAAGGACTCGAGCACCTCGATGCGCTACGTCTTTACGAAGAGAAGCTACGGTGCGAGCCTAAAAGAAGTTCAAAGCGCCAGCGGCGCGGGAAACGCAAACTATGATATTCATTATCTACGTCCTTAGGAAGCGCAATTGCGATCTGAACTAGGGACCATCCATAACCGTGCGCCGGGTAACCACGCGCAATTAGCCAAAGAAGAGATAGCCTAACAGACGGCGAATTAGAGATTTAGTCGGGATAGGAGTAGCCTCCTTAGTGATAGGCTTAGGGGAGCTCGCATCACTAGAACCCGAGGACACATCCTCAGCTAGGGTGGACGAGGCGAGCGTAGCTAGGTTAGCTACGTCTACCTTAGCGGCGGCGCGACGATCCTCTCTAGTAAAAGACTTAGTCTTTTCGATCAGACCCTTAAGAATAGTGACGCGCTACTCCTAACTAGTGGGGACTAATAGCGCATACTCGACCTCGGGGACTAACTCTGAGTACACCTACGCGTGTTAAAGTTAGTAAGCTTAGAAGTAAACAAGGAAGAAACAATATACCTACTCGCAACGATAACGAAGCCGACGGCATCGTGCACACTTCTTAGAAGTAGGGTCGTCGAATACACACTACACGTCGGGCTAATGCACTAGGCGAAAGATACATCGCTAGCATAGCAAGGCGCCATCCAACCCTAGTCCACTAGCGCGTGCTACGACCGTCTCCGATACGTCTTCGGAGCCAAAATCCTCGAAAGGAGGCGAAGGGGAAACCTCCTCATGCGAGGTGGAAGAAGCAGTCTCCTAGCCGGAGCTAGAGCTACCCTAAGGGGAGCTAGGAGCCGGCGGGGGAGAAGAACTCTCCTAGGAGGAGGAGTCAGACATCCTGAACATACGAATCAGTAACAGTTATTCAAATAGGGACGTTTAACGCAAGACGGGGGCGAGTAAGAAGCATAAAGAGCTTCCCAAGCAGTATTAAGGATACTAGGAAGCTTAGGTGCGCTGTTAACAGACATAGAAGAAGCTCAGACAGCATCAAAATAGAAGCTAGAGAATCTCTATGTGAGGCACCATTAAAGATCAGACGGCCCGCACGTGAACTAGACCCCATACGTAGGGTCCCGAAGCATATAAACAAAGCCGAAAGAGCCTCATGCGAGAGCTAGTTCGCTAGGCTAAGGCTCGAGGGACCTACATATATCTCCAGGAAGCAAGATAAACTTCATTGAAGACGCATGGAGATGCTCAGGACCCGATGAAGATGAAAATTGATAGAATCACTTACTTAGTGGAAGTTGAAGATGCGTTGTTAAAAAGAAGAAGAAACGTCAACATTAGACCTTATTTATACGCTGTGCCTATCAAAACTCCGTCTGATTTCGCACCCATCTTGATGCAAACATTACTGCCATCCTTCCTTAGGCAAACCTACCAAACACACCCCTCTCAGTGAGATACAAACATAACAAAGAAGTCAAACTAGGCCACGATGCGGTAGATACCTTTCCTGCCTACCAGGCTTTTTGCCCACGGGGTTTTTGCCCAGGCCAGGTTTTAATGGACCACACTCCACCAGCGAGTTCAGCATCTTAAAGTCGAAGACTTAGACGCACATTATGACAACAAATCGTCCAGGCCGCGAGGCCGCGGCCTCGGAAGGAGGGGGATATTGTCAGGACCACAATCCTAGCATACCTACGGTTCACACTGTGTTGCCTGAGGCCTCACAGTGTGAGGCCTGACCAAGCATATATGCTACATATGAGCTATCTACTCGCCTACTTGGACTTAGTAAGCGCACCATGTATTTATACCTTCAGCTGGCCTCAAATGGAGAGGGCAGCGATTAGTTTTTTATTAGATCATCGAAGACTACGCACTTTCCCCTTAAAGACTCTATTGCCCGAATTATACTGCCTAGGACACGCACCGTCCTCACACTTAAGTACGGCTGAGCGGACGGGAAGCCCTGTTCTCCACACCCTGTGGTCGTATGTACTAGCATTAGTATGGAAGGGATATGTATCCTTTGATTAGGATAGCCAGTCTAGTGGTATCGCCTGGGGAAGTATAGGGTGAGGGCCACTTTAGGGTTGCGCGACCAGGGATGAGAAGGGTGAGTGCGAAATAGTTGGGTGAGAATCACCCCTAGTCGCGCGATCATCACTTTTGTATGTATGGCCAGTTATACAACTCGATGCCTAAAACACCAACGGCGCCTAATAAACAGTGGATAACTAGTTATTGATTCTTGAAACGGACACAAGTCTATTCATTTGTGCCAATGGGTCTCGCGTGCGCAATTGATGTGATCTACAGATACAGGTCATATGTTCTTACCCACTGCCCCACTACAATTTGACCCGGCAACCAACCCACCATTTTATTTTTCTTCCTACACCTCCCCTATTGCTCCAATTGCAATGAAAATAGGCGCAAAAAATAGCAAAACGGCGCAGCTTACTGCTATACAAAGGTCAGCTATTGTGTCTGCTCATGAGTGTGGTGTCTCGTAGGTGAAATTAGCTAATGATTTCGGCTGTTCTCGCAAGACAATCTACAATACGCTTAAGCGCTATCACGAAGACAGCACCCTTGAGAATCGTGAAAAAACCGGCCGTCCTTCGAAGCTAGACTCTCGAGCTATCAATTCCCTCTATTTACAAGCGCGCCGGCATCCTTTTTGGACATATAAACAGCTTAGTGCTGCGACACCCGGTCATCCGGCTCAGTCTACTATACAGCGAGTTTTAAGGCAATTCGGACTCGGAAAACGGCGTTCGAAAAGGAAGATACCAATTAAGCCCTCTCTTGCAAGGAAATGGCTAAGATTTGCGCGAAAATGGCGGCGTGAAAGCTTTCAATCGTGGATCTTCTCGGACGAGTGTTCGGTGCAGCGAACCTCGAACTTTAGACCATAATGGTGCTTCCGTACGGACTCTGAGGGTCTTCGCCGCGATCTTGTGAATGCGAAAGTACACGTTAAAGATATTTCACAAATGGTTTGGGCCGGAATCTGGATAGGAGGTCGAACAGATTTAATAATTATAGAACGGGACGAAGAATCGCGGTCGGGAGGAGGTTATACCGCAAAGTCGTATATTTTGGCGCTCGAAAAAGGTCTAATGCCAATCTACACCCCTAATTTAGTATTTCAGCAAGATAACGCGACGATTCATCTAGCACAGGACACGAAAGAGTGGTTTGAAACTCACGGAGTATACGTCGAAGACTGGCCCGCGCACTCACCCGATTTGAACCCAATTGAACCGGTATGGCGCTGGTTAAAAGTGAAACTTTTTGCAATATTTCCAGAGCTTATTGGCCAAGGAAGGTCGGAGGCAGACTGGAAATGTTTTAAAAAATGCCTGGTGGAAGCTTGGAAGGCATTAGATCAGTCGAAGATAGATTCGCTAATATTGAGCATGGGAAGACGTTTGAAGGCAGTGAGGAAGGCTAAGGAGTATTACACCAAATATTAAGCGAAAATTTTATTGTGCTATTATTAAGCATTTCAATAAATTAAACCTCATTATTATAGACCATAAAATGGTGGTGCTATATACTGTGTAAGTGATATATATATTTTGAGAGGGGACCCCAAAAAGTGGAGTGGGTAAGAACATTTGAACCCCCATGTACCTCCTCCCTTCTCACAGCACTGAATGCGTTGATATTCACTTCATGTTGGCCCGGGGTACAAAGGTGAGCGTCCCCGGAAATCTATCCACTTTGATTGATCTACTGTAGTCGGCGAGAACATCACTCTAAAGACCAATTATAAATATATTGGCTACCCTGCTGTCAGCAAAACCGAATCAAACAGCTACTTCATTGGACACGCTGCCACCGCTCGTCAGATTAACCACTGTGCAGCCTCCTGTCCCGATACAGAAATTGCACTGGTATCCTACTCTCAGGGTAATTCGATCTTGGGTAATGCCACTGAGTCTACTGTTTTAAAGGAGGCCTCGAAAACATGTTTGTTTTCCACCTTTTTCTTTGTTCGATTTCGGTACAATGGTGATCCCCGGCATACCCCGAGACAGCCTTACAACATGGGTAGAAATTGTTCCGATGTTACAGGACTACGTTCCTATTTTGAATCTCTCTGACTAGGCTAATCTTTCATTGAATAAATATCTTCGTCTTGACTACCAGATCGAAAATTTCAGTGCCAGATTCGGCGACTCCACTACAGACTGGGGCACCAACGGTGATGATGGGTGGGTGTCTGCTCTCCTTCGGCTGGCGCGAACGCTCTTACCCTCCATATTTCGTATATCACATTTTTTAACGCTAAAGCAGCAGCTTGGCTTCTCACGCAAATTGCCGCCCCGATTAAGGAACAAGGTCATGACGCAGGCAACATGACTCCATCTGGCGGAGCCGTGATTTCCGGAGGATGTCGAGCTTAGTTGATAGATCTGCGTTATCTGTTAAAAGGTGGAAGCTACCAGGATATTGCATTTTTAAGGCGATCTAGTGAGCTACCCCTCCATCTAGTCCAAGATCTTCCTCAGATAACTGGTACAACTCCTTTCCCAATTCCCCATCGACGCGATACTTTTCGCCCACAGTGGAAAACTCGTAAGGCTCAGTAGGGACAGTATAATGCTGCATAATAATGTCATACATCTGCCAAACGTCCGGGTCGACACGAGCCTCTCGGACAATATTTCGTTTACCATCCAAATAGAGCAGCCGAAGTTGCTTGGTTTGGAAGGCTTCCTCATCCGCGATGAGAAGATAGACCTCGGCAACGACCCTATGCAGGCTACTGGCCCAATCCAGAATAATCTCATCCCGGCTTTCCCTTTCTTTCCAGTCATCTGGACAATTCTGCTTCACGGTAGAGATATGCTTCTTAAAGTTATTTCGAAACAACTCTAACTGATCGTGAGGTATATATCGTAGCTGTCTTGAGTTTGTTGGGCCAGCAACCTCAGGTAGAATCTCAAATATTTGCCTCCAGTCATCGCCGAAATTGAAGAGTTTCTCGTCGTTAAGGCATGCCCAGTCTAAGGCTTCTTCAAACGTCTCGTCATCTATCCATGCTTTCAGTGTCTCCTCGTCTTCTAGGTTGGAGCTGTAGTGGGTTCGAAGAAGGACAGGTATTCCATCGCCGCTATGCATCCACTCGGCCTTTTTACGGAGGGCATCTGGTCTCCAAGGCTGAAGGATTATTTCAATTTCTTCGGCGGTTGGCTGTCGAGATGGAGAGATCGCATGTAAGTCCATAAAAAATTCATCCGGAATCTCGTCTAAGTCAAGGAAGCCGTAAATAAGTCGAAGACGTTGCTCAGAAGGAGACTCTGGCGAGGCTGAATCCCAGTTTCTCTGTTTAAACGTGTTAGCGAGTTCTCCAAGGTTGAGGCTCTGAGACATACGATCAAAAATTGTTCAACGGCTAGTCCGCCCCATGGGATGTTTTCCTTCCTCATGATGGAAACAGTGAGAAGAAATAGGAAGAAACACAGGGGAAAGGTATCTCGGGTTTATTGAGGTAGTGGAGGTGGGGCTTTAGTGAGGGGGCCAAGTTGGCTTGGCTTGGCTTGGCTTGGAGAAACAAGGAGAGAATATGAGAGAATATGAAACAAGCTATTTAATTAGTAACAAAGTAAAAAAGGATATGCTTGAAAGCTCCGTCTATAGCAATTATTTACATGTATAAGGGAAAGAATCAAAGCCAATTTTATATACAAACAAGCTAGACTGACCCGGGCGCGATCTATCTATTGTAGTGGAGGATTGGGTTAGCTAGCTCTCTCTCTTTCTCTCCTTCGCCCTCCTGAGCCTTCCTCGGTACTTGGTCCGTCGGCCATCCCTGTTCAGCGAATATCATTACATGTATTTCTTCATGCTCCTCTCTATCCGCGATCTCTAGACCCAGGGCTAAAAGACATAATCTGTAAGGCAGAAACCCAGGAGCAGTATCCGTTGTAGTATACAAGCAAGCCGACTACGAGAATGTTCAATAACGGTTCACATATATTTGCTATAAAAGATTTAACACCCCACGGTTATCTATAACGCCAAGATTCAATCGACAAATTCCACGCCTAGGTAGGTGAGCCACGGCGTTTGAAATATTGGGGTATATTGACTTACGTTCAACTTCCCAGCCATTCCAACTTTGGCTATCTCTCTTGGTATTGGACGGGTCCGGGGTTTGGCCTTGTGTGTTGCCAAATGTGATCAAGCATTTGCCCAGATTGTGCATTTGTTGCCAGTCACTCGCCATGCCTGAGCCATCATTCCTAAGACAGAAGCCGTTATACTTTTTCCCTTTTTCAGTCTCCAACTTGTACACATCGTCCTGACCGAAATTATTCATTGCGCAAAAGATCGCCTCGCCTCCTGCATCCCCCTCGTAGCCTTCACTGTACCAGCGGCGGCTAACAAAGTTCCACCAGTCATCAGGCTTGGAGCCATCACCGACCCATGTAGCACGATAGTCTCTCTTGAACGTCCATGATTCTTTGTCATTGTTCTTGTTTTGCATCATTTGTCAGAGATTAGGTCATTCGGTAACGCATTGATCGCCAGTATCTAGACTTACCCGCACTGAAATACCATCCGGAAGCGGTTGTTTCACTCCGTATTCCTTCAGTTTCTGCGCAAATTCGTTGTTGGGTCCAGATGTGGCAGTTCTAGTCCACTCTAGAGGGTTCCAAAGAGAGTCAGGAGGATTATCAAAAGGATTATTAGGGAACCGTAAAAACATACTGTCGTTTCTCCATGGCACCCAATAGTCTTCCACATCGTCGTTATTGGCGGTGTCGGCATCTAGCATTTTCCAATTTGAGCTCATGTCACCAATCATTGCTAGAATCTGTCAGCGGAGTGTCTATTCCAAAGAGAAAAAGGAATTCATCGAGTCGTCATTCAACAGGTACTTACCAAGGCATTGCCCATGCCAGTTATTCTGCCAGTATGGCACGCACGCTGCTCGACGGCTGTTGGAATCGAGATAATGCCCTCCTTGCTCAGAGGACTTCCAGGGAAACTCGTCACACTGAAGTTTCAGGGCGTTGCCCGTGCCCATGAGGGCGTTCAAGTTGTCTGTTTCGTCTGCACATGCGCCCTTCTTTCTTTTTTTGCCACTTGAGTCGGTTGTAGATCCACATTGGGCTTCGTATCTTGCTTTAGTTGCTGTTTTATCGTTGGAGTAGGTCAAGTCCGTCGGCAGATTGGGGATTTTCAGGATGGTGTCACAAAAGCCAGCTACCTCTGCGGTCTTGCCCTGGTTACTGGGCCGAGCTCCGGTAAGCTTCAGTCTGGATAGATGCGCACAGTTGACTATTTCTTGGATTAACAGAAGTTTCAAATGGAATATCGTAGCAACGTCAACTCACATCGTATCTCCGGCACTTGGAACCCAGAAGTTCCAGGCGGGCAAGAGCCAGGCAGAGAAAACTCTGAATCGTTGGGATTATCTGTGAGAGTTGTCAGCCTTCGAGCTTCTAGTCAGATCTATGGCATTCAGTTGCATACCCGCACTCCCATCTTCGCGACGAGTGAGCCCCATAGCGGCATCAAGGTAGGGCATCGTAGCATTTGTGGATAGTGCTTCAGATCCCTGTCGCCGATGGATGGTGCTATCGAGTGATAGGTCTCTTGTCTCCTTGTCTGACGAAGACATCGGGATTGTGCCCTTCTTCTCATACAAAGTCACCGTGTTGTCTGGCGTAAATGCTTTGCGAGGGGCCAAAGCCCAGTCAATGAAACCCAGGATGTTGGCCTTAGCCTTATAACCGAGGTTATAGAGGAGGTAGGCACCAAATCGGTAATGGAAGGCATTGTCTGAGGAATCATAGTCACCATGGGCCTGGAATGACAGATCGCCTGTCACGTACCCTGTCAATTGGGCGTCCATGAGAGTCTTGCCGCCGACTAGCTTGCCGCCACCAATTTTGATTCCGACATTGGCTTCAGGTGTGACAATTACATCTAGCTGTGCATCGACAGCGACTCCTGCGTGGAAAACCGGCTTAATACTTCCAGGAGCTGGTGCCTTGGCATCACTCGTAATTCCGAGTAAGGATCCATATTTCTCCTGAGCCTCATCATTCTGAGGCCAGTAGACCTCGGCCTTTCCGAATGTAACCATTGCTCCTGCATCAAGCTCCCCGTGTAGGGTGATTTTACCCCGAATCTATACGCAAGGTCAGATACTATTCGACCAATTGGTATATAGTCGGGTATTACCTCGCCGTAAATGTCCAAAGTAGGACCAACCGCTGCAATCCCCTTGACAGCCAGACCCGGATAGGAGAGAGTATCGACAATCTTCTTCCGCACACTGGGGGTCTGCATTTGGGCATTTCCTTCAATATGGAGGCCTATATAGGCTTGTGGCTCCATGCCGAAGTAGGCAAATGTTTCTGGTTTACTCGGCGGAATGAACGTTGCTGAGAGATAGTATGCGTACGTTGCATCCATCGCCAGATCAGCCTCCAGATCCATACGGAGGTCAGCGTAATAGGTCTTGCCGGGACACCCCCACTGCGCATAGAAAAGGTTGATGGTTTTGCTGAAACCCAATTCTATAACGCCCACACTAGACTTTGTCACAGTTGTCTAAATTCGTGGTTAGTATGTGCAAAGATACAATTAGCAGAGTCAGCGCACAACATACCAACTTGCTCAACCAATCTCCAAAGACGCCAAACCAGCGCTTGTTATGTGCCGGCGTCGAGTCAGAGGTATCCATTTCCGTCTTTACCTTGATGTTCTCCTCTCGTTTCCGAACATTCTTATCCCGAGAAACAGCCCTTTGCACACGCGATCGCCATTCAGGCTCCGAGAGACCTTGCTCGCCAACGCTTCGTTTCATGCGACTAGCTGGGGAATCTGTCATCTCGTCCCAATAGCCCATCAAGTTCGTGTAATCAACACGAATTTGCACAGGCTCGTCATCTCGTTTCAGTTTGATGTTTTGGAAATTGTAGTCAATTTTGACCTCATAAACGGGGTTTTCGAGATGCTCCAACGAACGGTGTGCCAAATGGTGATCTGGCAACTGGAAATCCCCATCTGCTTCCTTCATGGAAACGATGCGAGCGAAAGGTCCTTCGCCGACATGGGGTGGCAGTGAGATAATGGTATCCTCTGCACCATCGATAAAGACACGTTTGCACTCTTTAGAATCGGCAGGGTAGTTGCAATAGACGTGGAAGGTTTCTTCAGCATGGTCGAAGACGCTGTCCATGACCGTCTGGTTGCTGGTCAAGATGGAACGCTTGGTCTTGGCGATCTTTTCAGAGCGACGGACAACAGTTTGACTGCTTGCAAAGTCATTGTCAAGCGAACCGTCCGGACCATCAAGCATCACAAATCCATATGCATCGCTGCCATCCTCTTCTGACGAACGATCCTGATCTGCATCGTTGTTTTGATATTGGTCGCTGTATTTCCACGCCACGTCCGACTTATCGGGGTCATTGTAGTACTTCTCCCAGAGGTACTTGGGATCCACCGGCCAGTTCTTGTTGTACTTCGTCGGCAGGCTGCAGCAATAAGACCACTCTGGATCCATTCCCACATCAACATCATAGCTTCCACAGGCAACACCTCCATTGGCACCGCTGCCGGTTAGCGGTGGATCGAGAGCGCCCGCAATTTTCACACTCCCGGCCGGGCATGGCCGTGGCTTGCAGATCAAATCAGCAATGTGTTCAGAACTTGAATCACCACCTAACTCCTCTCTAGTGAGAACATTTGTCCATCTGCAATTTTTGAAACTCTGGTCCGAATCGCAGCACAATCCACTCTTGAATTTTGTCTTATGCGGGCTCCCCGGTGGATATCCGGGGACAGGAGATATGTAGGTATCTGAGCACCATGGTTTACCGTTGGGCTTGTCAAACCGATACGTCTTGTAACCAGTGCCTGTCGGGCATGTAGTTGGATCTTCTTCAACCAAAGGTCCTTGGCAATCTGTCCAATCGCATGTGGAGAATATGGCAGCCGAGTCACAGCATAGGAAACGGGCTCCAGTAAAACACTGGCCCTCTCCCTTTGCATCGAGTGCCGTGTCTTGATTTAACTTGAACTGGTTGCTGCCACATTTTCCGTCGCATCCAAACTCGCTCCGCTCCGGGGCACCATTCCACTCGCAGGACTTGGGCATTGCGTCCTTCGGGCAGCAGATCTGTCGGTACCAGCCCTCATCGCAGTCCCCATGGCGCTCCTTGTTTGTTGCCTGGAGAGGATTGTGGGCGGTAGATACAGATAAATACCCTGATGGGCACACCTGATCAGGATTTTTCTCGTGGCTTGACCCATCTGTGCAGCGATCTGTCACAAAGCAGTTTTGACCAGTATAAGCAGCAAATGCATCGGCGAGAACATCGCTTGAACGACTATCTTCGTTGCTTTTCATCTGCAACGAAGAAAGATCCTCGCCAATTAGTCCAGTCAGAGCATCGAATTCACCATTGTCCTGATCAATGGCCCAAACCATCCAGCCGCTCAGACAGCGCTTGGAAACGAATCTTTTCTTATCGCTGAACGACTGTTCATCGTCATACGAGATCCATTGTGTTCCTCCGTATACATTGTATTTGACTGTTGTCTTTGGATCATAAGATGTATGCACATCTAGCGAATTGTTGCGAGAGCTGATTTCTGCGTAAGACAAAATGCCGGCTGTATCGGTGCACGAACCGGGAATGCCACCATCACTGAACTCGCATTTCCCATCTGGCTTGGAGCAGCTTGAGTCCTTCATCGTAAATGATCGACCATAGAACGCGAACCCAAAGACAACATTTGATGGGTCGATGTCATTGCGCCAGAGAAGGTCCAAGCCAAGCTCTATCTGACTTATATCGGTATGGCCCTCCAAGTACGGACCGGTGAATTTGATATTCTGATCCCACATGCCATGAAGGTCGTAGCTCATGAGATTGAAATAGTCAAGATACTTCTGCATTCCCTTGACATCAAATCCGCGTAGGTACCAGTAGCTTGTTGGAATGGTTGCGGAGATCTCCCATCCGGGGTTCTCTCGGTCGAATGCCTCTCGCATTTCTGCTAACAGGGTGACATAGTTCGTAGCGTCCTGGCTTCGACCGCCACGATCAGAAGCACCAGGGTACTCCCAATCGAGGTCAATGCCGTCTAAGTGATAATCCTGTAGATATTTCACCACGGAGTTGATAAATGTCTGTCGATTCTCATACGAACCAGCCACTTTTGCAATATCAGTATCGTGTATTTTACGGAATGGTCCAGTAAACTGATGACTTACTTTCAGTCCATAATTGTTGTGTTGGGATATCACTGAAAGTCCACCCTCCAACAGCAATATTGAGCCGCAGGCCTGGGTTGGAAAACTTGAGGAATGACATGCGATCGACGATGTCACCATACTCATCAACGATATTAAAGTCATCGCCAAAGTTCACGAACGCCAAGTTGATATGCGAGAAAGGCTCAATCACAAGTGACTCTGGTTCAATGACATTGCAGCTCTTGTCAATGTTGAACAGCTCGTAGTATCCTATACGTCTATCATAAGACATCGCACTGGTACTATCTGAACAGGTCGGACGGCTGGGTTGCCTCTATTAGTAATTGCCATGATAAGCCGGGTACACCGAACACTCGCCTTGGATCACCACATCCACCTCCATTTGAATTGGGTTCACAACCGTCACCGCAAAATTCCGAGGTAACTCCACAGTATCCAAAGCCGCTGAGTCCTTATTAGTACATGGCCGTGTGCACACAGGATATTAAAACGCTGTTTGGAGCTTACCTGCAGCATACATTGATTGGACAGTCAAAGTTCTCGGGAGGAGCATACTGACCACACTCTGCAGTTGCGTTACAACTGGACTTGCAGCCATCGCCGCAATGATCAGGAGTAAAGCCACACGAGTATTCTTTGCTACAGCAGCCCTGATAACATGGAATGGAGTCTGAACACGTTCCACCTGGCTCTCCAACTCCTTGCGCAGTTGCAAGTGGTATTTGAAAGCATAGATGTATGAGGACCAAAGGCCATAAAGTGAGGCCGGTGGCCCCCAGCATATGTACTAGCTTCATTTGAGGCTTAATGAATGTCAAGGCGAAGCTTGATCCCTCACACGGGAGCAAAGTCTTGCTATAAGGCTTTTTCTCGTAGTATATAGTCGTTAATTGAGAGGATTTAAAGATAATTGACAGTGTTTGGACATTTGAAAGACCATGAAATACCAAAGAAGAGCCGGAGAAAGCGGTGGAGAGAAAGAACACGAGACGGGGACTTGACGCTCGTTGGGGGCTGTTTCTAAAACCCCCTCAGATTGTGAGATTATTGTGATCAACCATGTTCTCCTCGTGTCTCGCACCCCAACCCTCCGCTCAACATGGTCAATTTCGGGGTGTCCGGAGGATCTGCAAGAAAATGATGCCTACAACAGGACTAGCTTCTGTGATACCTTGCATTAATATCCCGCGCGTGGTTTCTTGAAACCTGCACCCCTGGAAGAAAAGGTCGAAAATGAGGAGATTGACATGGTTGTAAGCAAACCTATGTAGACGAAGTAGGGCCGGGCAGGGCGGAGAGTGGTGGATCCAATGCTTGGCGATCCATCGGGGGCCAGGAGCATACTTTCGGCCCCTGCAGTAGCACGGCGGAGTCAGAGTCATGAACAATCAACATTGACGTTGTCAACAAAACCTGTTTTCGGAGTATTATCATGTTTGGGGTAAGCCAATGGCTGGTTTAGCTTGATCCGCCTCTGGGAAATTGGCAAGAATTCGTCGCGGGACTAGGAGGCTCTGTTCTTCCTCAGAATGCGAACATTCATTTACTCCCAATCCACGACCCAGGGAGCAACATAACGAAATCTTCCTTTCTCATCAATATGCTGCAACCTTTGGTGGGTGCTGCTCTTATTGCTGTCTCTTTATTTGGTCAATATGGTACAGCAATTCAACTATGGACCAGCCCAGACAATTTTCCGACTACCGTGCCAGCCGCCTGTCGAGCTGCTTTGACATACAACATCACCTGTGCTAATTACCTTGTGACTGCACAGGATGCTCGTAACGGAGCGTCTCTTGTGGGTAACTTGACAACCGAGTACTGCACCAAAGATTGCCAAAGCTCTCTTCAAGAATTCCAAAGCAAGACTCGCTCGGCCTGCGGATCAGATGCGTATGAGCTGCATAAGAACGGAACGACAAAACAGTCACCGTTAGCAATTGCTGACGGCCTTCTGTGGGCTTACAAGTTGAGCTGTATCCAAGATACGTATGTGCTGCCTCAACAACTTATCGATTGAAACGCCAGGGTATGACTGATCATTTTCGGGTATAGATCCGGTTACTGTTTGGCAGACTTGTACGGTGGAAACAAGAGTGCTTGTTCAGATTGCACCCTCAAATACGGCTCGGTTATGGTGAGTTCGGACTATGGGCGCCAAAATTTCCCACCGACTGCCTATTCATCCCTACTGTCATCCTGCAGCATCCCTGCGGCCAGCTATCCATATGACTACACCTCTTTTCCCACAGCGACATCTACATCAAGCACTCCTACCGGATCGACCCCTGCAACCCCCACTGCTACTTGTGGGGGAATTTTATACGTTTCCAAGGGTGGAGATACATGCCAGTCAGTTTCTAAGGCTCAATCGATGAGTAGTGATCGCTTCGTCGAACTGAACCACTTGGAGTATAACTGCTCATCACTCACGCCGGGCACCGAACTGTGTATTGAGAAAGCCTGCACATTATATACGGTCCAGAAGAATCAAACCTGCCAGGATATTGTCAAGGGACAATCATTTGGCATAGTTCAGCTCATCGGTTGGAACCCGTAAGTGAAACCCCGTTTCTATACCTGGTACTTGTTGACAAGCTGGAACTGATCTCAAAAATAGAACCATTCATCAAAACTGTGACAATCTTGACTCTATGGTGGGAAAAAGTATCTGCGTTTCGTAAGCCCCCTTATCAATCCATTTCCTAAGAAGATAAGTTTTTAATGCCCAATGAGACCTCCGGGGGGAGGCGACTTTACCATGCCCCAAAACCGTACCTCTACATCAAAAGGACTTTCATCCTCTATGTTCACTTCATGGGTATCCGGAGAAACCACGACGTTAGGAAACATTACGACTTCGTGGTATTCGCCGACAATCGATCCCAACTGGATGCCCACGGTGACCACCTATACGGCAAACACTACCTGGTCCAGCTTGATGGCGGAGAGAACCCAATATTGCTGGTTCACTGGCGACGAGGATTCGGATTATGATGGTGATGTGTTCATTCCAGAGGATGACCTCTCTGAGGAGTGTTATTCGCTTTACGAATCCTATTGCGATATCGGGCCCGAAGACCCCATTCCACAATCTCCCAAGTCTACCATCCCGAAGACCTGTACACCAGTGCCTTCTACCGAGGTGCCGTCCTCAACAATGTCGACGCCAACAAGCACTGGAGTCACAACTCCGACTCCAACTCTTAGTGGCATGGCTCAGGGATGCAGCAAATTCCACAAGGTAGTGAAAGATGAAGGCTGTCAATCCATCGCAGATAACGCTGGTATTTCTGAGACAGACTTTTTGTCCTGGAATGACATCGACGATGACTGCACGAATCTCAAATATGACTACTACGTCTGTATTGGAAAACCTGCCTCGACCTCTGAGACAGCCACCAGCACTGGAATCACCACCCCTAAGCCAACACAAACCGGCATGGCCGATGGGTGTGACAGATTCCACAAGGTCGTCAAAGATGAAGGCTGTCAATCTATCGCCGATGATAGCAAAATTTCCCTGGATGATTTCCTGAGTTGGAATCCGGATGTTGGAGACACCTGCACAAATCTTAAATATGACTTCTACGTCTGTGTTGGCAAACCTACCTCAACGTCTGGATCCGCCACCAGCACTGGAATCACCACCCCTAAGCCAACACAAACTGGCATGGCCGATGGGTGTGACAGATTCCACAAGGTCGTCAAAGATGAAGACTGTCAATCTATCGCCGATGACAGCAAAATTTCCCTGGATGATTTCCTGAGTTGGAATCCGGATGTTGGAGGCACCTGCACAAATCTCAAGTATGACTTCTATGTTTGCGTGCACAGGAGTCCATCCCTGGCTACCTCGACAAACGTAGCTCCAACCCTCACAACCACCACTGGGGGTACCACTCCAACTCCGACGCAGACTGGCATGGTTGCGGGTTGTACTGCCTTCCATAAAGTGGAGCAAGGTGAGTGGTGTCAGCTGATTGCGGACGACAGTAAAATCTCACTGAAGGATTTGCTGGCGTGGAACCCGGATGTTGGCAGTGACTGCACGAATCTCAAGTATGACTTCTATGTCTGCGTGGGCAAGTAGCCACTTATGATTTCTTGTTTATTTTTCTTGATTCTAATGTATTGGTTGCCTGGTCTGTGGCTCATACCATCTGTGTCGGCCTCATTTGATTATTTACTTGAATTGATTTTGACGGTCACATAGACATAGTCATGTCGGAATTTACGCTATATTCACTTCGAATCCTACTCTTATATTATAGACTTTTTAAATTCTGTTTGACGATACGCCTTAATCAGAGTAGTTGACTGAAGCTCCAGCAGTTGTTCGTTATATGTATATAGCAATTCTCTTCGCTTATGGCAAAAGGCGGTTTAGCTACCGGCCATGCGGAGAACACCGGCCAATTAGATTTAAAAACCATAACAAATCATATATTATAAACAAACAAACCCTAGCACTATCTAAATCGGGGAAATATGAAGCCTAAGAAGGCTAGTCTGTAACTCGCCTTAACTACCCCATCGTTTCGCCATCGCCTTTCATCTCTTCGTAACCACACTTATTAGAAGCTAGCTACATTATCCCACTAGGTTGTCAACAGCACATCCACTGAAAGAGCGCTACTGTTTATCCTGGGCCTCCTCAATCTCCTGGCCATTGTCACTGCTGCTGAGGCCGAGCTCGTTCTTCTCAGCTGCGGCATGATCGTTGGTATCCAAGCCCAGCTCGCGAGACTGTTGGAGGATCTGCTCGAAATCGAGCTTGGGCATGTCGTTGGCGACCCTCCACGCCATCTTCCCTTCGACATGGGCTTTGGCGTAGATTATGTCGACCTCCTCAAGCTCACGGCCGGCTGTCTCAACATAGAAGAAGAAGCCGAATATCAAACCGACAAAGTTAAACAGTGCGAAGAAGAGATAAACGCCCCATGGGCTCTGGCCAGCGAACAGCGGCGTGAACATGACCACGGCAAAGTTGCACATCCAGTTGGTGCAGGTCGACGCCGCTGCGCCCACAGTACGGGTACGGAGGGGGTTGATCTCCGGTGGGTAGATCTAGGGCAGTGGTAAGAGAGTGAATGCAAAGAAAGTGATAAAGAGGAAGATACCAACGGCAGCACCCTTGGAGTTCTCCTCGGTCTCCTTGATCAAGCAAGCGAATGTAATAACAAAGCTAAGCCCCTGGCCAAGGAAACCAATCAAGTATAGGTTACGACGGCCCTTGTATGACGCTTCGCGCATGCGGCGTTGTGATTCTCTGTCGCATCCGGGGCCATCAGCCAACCACGAATCGACGAGGAGAACTGAGTTGCATTTATCCTTCTAAGGAGTGAATTAAGCCCTTGTATCCCATCCTCAATATAGGTGTTGCTTCTGAGTTGCAACACTTCTAGCGCAAAAGATAAATGTTCACGTATCTCGCCAATGTCTTCTTCGAGCTTCTGTAAAGTGCTTTTTCTGAATGGATAGGCTACGCGACGCCGGGCGAGTTAAACCTAGCCCTAAAAACCTATAGTTTAGCCTTTCTAGAATTTAAGGTATTTACCCTAAAGCTCCTCGATAATTTAATTATAGTTTTGAACTGCTATGTTGACCGTTTAGTGTAGCTCTTATTCGCTAGTTCGAGATCGGCGCTCTTGTATTGCGATATATAGAGATCGGAAGATACTTAGAAGATCTTTAAGATTCCGCACGATATTGACTATATTAGTAGCTTAGTCCTTGACCGAAGAGTAAAATTTAGTCAAAGATTGGGTAACTTAGATTCTAAGAGAGAGCAATCCTATAACTCTAGCGGCAACTGATAGTGGATTGGCTATAGTAATAAGTCTATAGCACGTTAGGCTAAGGGATGATAATCTAGATAATTTAATGATTAGATCCTATAATTGTTACGATGTTAGAAGGCAACTTTTTATGTCATTCGATATATGTAAACTACCTAAGTATCTAGAGTAACCATAAGGGGGCCTTTAAGGGAGGGCTTAAATATAGTGGTAAAAGTAGGTAGTGTATATAAGCCTTGTTTTCTATAAGTATTAAAGATATTATCGATCATAGTTTGTGTGGTCTGGTTAGTTCTAAGATAGCATTAAGGTTGCCCCTAGTACGGTGGGGTATAGGAATAATAAAAGCTCAATGATTACTAATAGATTAGAATATATTTTTAAGAAGAGGAGGCTACGGAATACGCATACTTTCTTATGCTAGTTGTATCCACCGCCTTTAGCTAGCTAAAGTCGTTAGGCGCGAAGTGATCGAATATCGGTTTCTGGTAATTTCAGAGGCTATTTAGAGTATAGGCGCTTACGGATAATTAGACTTCGTAATTGCGAACTAATACCGAGTAGTTATAGCGTCTAGCTTTAGGTTACCAAACTCGTATAATTCGACGTTAAAAGCTAGCCCTACACTATCCCTATCGGGTCAGGCACCGTCAAAGCCGCTATACCTTAGTAATTAACTACCATTAGTAATAGACGAAATCTTATAGCCATAAATACTAATAAGGCTATGCTCTTCTTCTAACCGTATCATAAGGTCTCTAGATATCTAACGAGGTCTATCCTAAGTTAGCTTAACTACCTATAACACTAGTTTATTACTGCCTCGCCGCGTGTAGCACGATACGACCTTAGAGTATATACAAGCTTAGGGGTATCCTATCGCCTTTTTAGGGCGAACTACACTATATATATTAACAATGCAAGGTAGATAAGGTAGACCATAAGCTTCAAGAGACCTAGTTATATAATGCTTCTAGTTATAGTTATGTATAGATACTAAGATATCGAGTGTTTTAGGTGGAGGGGTATAATCCAATAAAATTGTGTTATTTTTCAGCTAAGGGGGTTAGTGTAGTGGTCGCGCGACTTAGGTGATTCTCACCCTAATTCTCACCCTATCTATAGCGTACTCACCCTTCTCACCCGTGGTCGCGCGACCATAAAGCGGCTCTCACTCTAAACTCACCCTAGCGGCACCTACCTAACTACTAGCCGTATATAAGCCCTACTCTAGAAGGTTAGTAGTTAAATTACTCGTTAGCTCGGCTCACTTTCTCCTAACTCCTTGCTAGTATACTCGGGACCTCTCCTAAGGCCATTCCTCTAGAACGAGAGGGGAAAAAGAAGTATCGCCCGTCCACTTATTAGGCCCTTTTCTTCTAAGGCTATCCTATCCTACTATTTAGTGTATCCTAGCCTAGAATTAGCGGTAATAAAGCCGAAACTTATAGCTTTAGGCATAAAGACGGGCCTATAGTGGTTATCCACCTAGATCTTCCGCGAGAGCTTAACGACTATATCACAAATTCGCTACTATATATAATTGGAAAGTAGGAAGGATATCGGGCATAGATAGGACCGCTAGATAACTATTAGCTTAGTGACGGCGGAAGAAGATACTATATAATAACGGCGGATACTTTCGATTATAATAGTGTCTATTGACATATATATTTATCATTTCTTTCTACCCCTCCAACTTTACGGGCGGCTTCTTTTAGCCCTTTAGTGCCTTAGTTTAGTAGAATAATAAACCTATAGTATAGATAACTAGCGGCTAGGAAAATGGTCCGCGATTTCCTTCTATGTTAACCTCCCTTCCTCTTTTAACTTTACTAGTAAGTTATCCTCGTTAGTTAAATAGCGCTAGAATTTACTTTTCCCGCGAGTTAAACGGTTTATACTTAGTGACCGCTTTAAAACCCTATCTACTTTCTTAGAGTTATAGGGAGGACTATACGCGGCAATAGATAATATCGAGTAGACGTTATCGGGCATAAGAGTGAAGAAGAAAGTGGGCTCCGATCCCTAGATCTTAATAGTGAGAATTGCCCGCCTAACAATATCGCGGCTCTTATAGTAATACCTAGACGATAAACTAAAGGACATATAATTTAGATAGTAGGAAGCGGTCGTACTTAGAGAACCGTTTTTCTCCTCTACGGAGTCCTTAACGTATAGGGGTTCTAATTAGATTGTATCGGTTATAAAGTCTTTATCTAAGGAATTATCGACGTCCTCACTTTCGCTCTTAGATATATCTAATACAATAGGTTTTAGCCTTAACCATAGACTCTATATAGCTCTTAGCCGTGGCGGAGGAATAACCACTACGATAGACGGGTAGCGCTTATTATAAGTAGTTTCTCGTTTTCTAGTCGAAGGCATTAGACGTTCTTAGTTTTTGTATTTTCTCGGATTAGCTAGATTTAGGCTCTTATCTCCTTAAACACTAGGTGTTCTCGAACGAGAATTAAAAGACTCGCGCCCGTATACTTATTCTAGATCTATCAAATCGGGTATATTAACGTATAGCGGATCGGACGGCCTAGAAGGGCCTAACTTAGCCACGGTTCTAAGGGGATAATCTAAAATCAATCTAGTTTAGCTTATTTCTATATAGTTATCTAAGTGGTCGTCGGGATAATCCTCCTATAAAGGAACATAAGAGCCTATATCGTTTCGATTGTTAGAGATAATATCCGAGTAGGATAAGATAGAAGAGAGCGGAGTGTTAGAAGAGTAGTCGCTAAATATAGTAGATATATCGGATATATCCGAAGCATAAACTAGATTAGAGGATTTAAAGTACGCGGCGTATAAAAGTTGATCTCGTGTCTACTAAATATCTTCTGTTACGACCGATTGTATAACTCCGGAATACGTTTCTGTAGCACCTAGTGAAAGAACCGAGATAGAAGGGGACTAAGGAGGCTAAAGAGGAGTTATATAACTAGATTGGGGTCTCGGGAAGACGTCGGAACCGTCTAACTCGGCTCTTTTGCTTAGATTTACACGGAACGAGGACGGGGCTATGTTCAATATCGATTAATAACTTAGAAAGTAGGCTAGCTTAGATCTTAAACTTATAATCAGTAGGCACCTTTTCGTCTGAGTTATCTCGGTAGTCATAGTTAAGCCTCTATAGCGAGGAGGAGGTATCTCTGTCGCTAGCTTTAAGTGTACCTAACAATAGCGTTAATGCCCCCTAGGACCTCGCTAGTTTGAGGTCAAATAAGTTAGGCGACCTAGCTGCATACTAATTCGTTATATTTTCTACATTACTAGCCGGAGGGAGGAAGTAAGGCGGGACTATTACTAAGTAGTCCTCTATTGCCGAAGAGACCGCTTTATTAGAGAATAAAGGTTACTCGCCCGATAGTAAGGTATTAGAGCCTTTCTAGTTACTATTAAAGGCAAAATAGGGCGGTTTTATAGGCTTCGATAGGCTATAGTAAAAGTGTATATTATTAAGGATAATAGGTATAGTCTTAGATCCTAAGGGAAAGACGTAGAGATAAACAAAGCGAAAAGAGGAAATTTGGTCTAATAAGACTACTAGACTGACCTAGGATATAGTGGAAAGGGCTAGTTTTTATATTAGATCAAATAAGCCCGGAAAAAAAGAGAAGCCCTCTAGGGACGCTACCTAAATAGGAATCTAGATATAGGTTAGTGGATAGCATCGGCTACCCCTAGGCCGCTCGGTACGTGTTACTTATTCCTTCTTATAGTAGCAGAGGGGCTTCCGGGGCTAGCTTCCAATCATTGCTAGAAAGTGTGCGTCTCTTATATATATAATACGCAACGAGGTAGGCTTTTGCCTTAGCCTATATATCCACTACCTTAACTAGTCCGTAAAGACGCCACTTAACTACTTAGTGCCTATATAGCCCTTACTAAGCCACGTAACCCTCTAGAAGTCTAGTAGGGTAGAAGAGGCTTCCTCGCTTAGCTCCGCCTTAGATATAATATCGGAAGACTATGCTCTAAGGTTCGGCGCGTAATAGAATTGCCTACCGCCCTTCACAATTAGCTAATAGGCTCTTACCGTCAAGGATAAAGGATGCACTACCCACGCTAGACCTATCTAGATATAGGAATCACATCGGGATAACCGGAAGAGGAAAGAGATATACATAAAGCTGCCGCTTTGACTAAGGCGCCGCTATGTGCCTTAACCCCCTATCACGTTAGCTGACTTCCGGCCATTCCTTATCTAACACCTACGTGGGGTATATAGGACTCGTATCTAGGTCTAATAGCAAAAACAGCGTATGCTTCAAGGCAACCTAGAGATAACGAAGTGGCTTGAGGTTCACGAAAACTGTGCGGGTCTATAGTTAATAGGCTAAGAAGTGATACTTATTCGGACGTTAGGGCGTACGGAGTGCCACGTTATCTAAATCACTCTATTCTATATCTCGGGGCGCTTCTTAACTATAGAAAGCATCTATTCTCGAGGAGACTAGATACTAGGATAAGTTCAAGAGGGAATCGTTCGGCGATAGAGGTATTAGAGAGACAAAAGCTCACTCAAACGTGTAGAATAGAATGCGAACGCGTAGACACTGATCTCGACAAAGACACCTAGTAGGGGAACGCACGGCATTATAGAGGAGTTCTATTAGATAGTGCGAGTGGAGGCCGGATACAATATTGCTAGAAAATTCCTTAGATAGGCCAGGTCTCGCAATCAGCCCGGGATCGTCGATCTAATCGGACGCATATAGAAAGTGTTAGAAGGGGGGAGGAAAGGACAAAAGAGGAAGAGGATAGATGGCGACGATGGAGCGACGTACCTAGGATTTATACATTCGGGCGGCCGAGTCGCGAGGCGGTGAAGTGATAAGCGTGCCTGTTGCGGATTAGCGTGACGGCTAAACCGTGTTAGGCCTGCGCTAAACCGTGGCGGGGGGCAGTGGGGGCGGGCGCTAAACCGGGGTTGGGGAGCTGCCGTTTCTGGCGTCGGCGGCCCAAATGGAATAATTACTAGTATAAATATAGCCTATTACTTACTATAGTAAGGGGAGGGATACGGTTTCTAATCAATTTTTATATATTAGTCCTAGGAAACCACTATAACTAATAGTATTAAAACTCACTATTAACTACCTCGCTAGTACCGCGCTAAAGGTCGTAAGGCTTTATTACCCTAATTATCCTAACGGCCAAGCTTAGCCGCTATAAATAATAGAGATATATATAGTACTTAAGTGGTTTAATAGGGTAAGTAGTTATTCTAGAATAATATAAGTCTAGCTAGCGGTAAATTGATATATTAAGTTTATCTTTCTTAAAATCTAGTCTAAGGGAACGACGTGGTAGGGAGACATAAGCCCTAAATATATCTTTAGCGGAACGTATATTTACCGAAAATACGTCGTTAAGAATTGCTATTATAAGTATAAGGACAATAACGTCGAAGATAGGTTATTTAACTTTAGATATAAGGAAGATTTTCCTTTTAAAAGTATTAGCTTAGCGCAAAATAGAGTCTTATAATCACTAACCTCTTTAATCTAGTATAATAACCCTTAGTATACTTTAAATTAATTTCTATTATAAGATAGTCACGGAGACCTCTAGGGTTTAGGAGTAGTATTAAACTAATCTAACCGTAGTATAGTATTTTTAGGTTATCTTCTCTAAGATCCTAATCTTTATTAGCTTCCTTACCTTTATCTACACCACCGAAGAAATACTATATATTAGTCCGCTCGTTTTATTTAATATAAACTAGCGCTTCTAGTCGACTAGCGGTGTAGGCTGACACTAAAAGGAGGAAAGCGAGTTAAATTAGTTAACGACTATTGGGATAGGGAGTTATATCTCTTATCTAATAGTGGTGGAGAACGATATATAAATTATCGACGTTTATCACGGGTTTCTCCCTAATAGATATATCGAGATTGTAACGTACGACTAGATCCTCTTTTATATACTATTTCTTTTTAGTTAGAAGGCAAACGAGTGAAAAGATAAAATCATACTTACGTTATTAATATCTTAATAACTCTTCGCATAAAGACTTCGCCCCACAGATTTACGGTAGAGCTAGCACTATTGCCTCTAGTTCTTATATAAACCACTAAACTTCTTAATCTTAGAGTTATCAAGTATCCACTCGAGAAAAACCATAACGTCTCCCTTCTATGCTATAACAAGAAATCGGAGAGGATCTTCCCCTAGATATTCACAGTGCTGTAAGGAAAGGGTTCTAGTGTTTGCAGGATAGAGCCTGTCAACTAGGTAAGACGAAGATGCCAGGGAAGCAAGTAGTATATTGGAGGAATACAGAGACTGATTCTTGGAGAACCTCTGGGTTCTCCTAGAGTGCACTATTTAATATGGGAGATTAGCGTTGCGGTGAGGAAGCGCTGACGTGTCGACACCTGTATGATGTTGATCCTCTAATAGTGCGAGAGATCTGTGTATGATTCCTAAGGACTCCGTTACAATTATCCCCCTGTCTAGTACGGGTATCCGCACCCGTGGTGAAGTCTGTAGAGCGTAGCCTATTAAAAACCTAGTGGGAAAAGGTAGCTAGTTCTTGTAGGAGAAATAGTAATTGCGGGAAGATAGGAAGGCGATAGGGAAACGATAGTGTAAGGATAGACGGTTATAGGTAGGAAGATTGGGGCCTAAGGTAGGAATTTGATAGGGCTAGAAAACCTCATGATTTCCTAGTTAGGGTGTAGGGGTTTGTTTGTATAGGTGGTGTGCTTTGTTGTGGTAAACAAAGCTTCTTTAACATAGTGAAACTGCGTGAAATAAAGCGTGTTTATTGCTATTTTTGTTTGCTTAGGTTGTAGGGCTTTGTTATGATTTCACTCCTATAGGCATAAATCCCCTATTGTTTACCTTCTAAATTTTTCCTTTCCTCACTATTTTCCATAATAGCGACACGTCCTTACGTCGCTGTCGTTCCCCTAGGGTTTCTCTAGGTTCTTACTATCATATCTTTAGGTAGGTGTGGTGGTCGTCATCCTATCCACAAGTCTAACGACACGTTACTAACTCGCTATAGTCTCGTCGTCGTTATAGTAGTGATCTAACTTCCACACGCTGATCGTTATGGCGCCCCGCGTTAGAGGTCGTGCTCGTGGTAAGGCCCCGCTAGTACTAGCTCCTCCTTCTCGTTCGCCCTCTCTATCTAATATTGAGAGTGCGATCTCTATTTCGGACGACGATGATAATAATAATGATAAGGAGGACGAAACCTCTAGTGTACCTCAATTCTCGCTAGTAGAACGCTCGGTGATTACTAGCTCTAAGACGCCTACTCTTAGCACTCCTAGCACTCCCACTCCTAGTAGGCCCACTTCTCTCGCTAGTCTCCGTTATGCCCTTACCGGTAGGGTTAGGAAGAAGAACCGCCCCCTTCGCCCTATCGCCTATCTCTAATATATGGTATAGTGTATACACTATTTCCGGACTTTCTTAGAGAACTAGGACACTAGTGGACCACTAGTGATCCCCTACTAGGACGACGGCTTATCGTTAAAGAGATACCGTTAGTGCGCTAGCCGTAATAAGAATTGCGAGCCTATAAGTATTTCCAATAAGTATAGTGTTATAATAGCGGCTAACTAGCGTTTCCCTATAGGTAAATAAAGGTATCCTCGGTGACGCGATACGTCTCTAGTGTATTCTTAATTAGGCTAAGCCCTTTTAGGACAATAAGGGTGATAACGAGATTTTCGATTTAGACACTACTATTTTCGGTGATCTAATCTAGGCTATTTAGGCCTTACTCGCCGGTTTTAACGTTCTCTTAGATAGTCACTGTAAGTAGTTTAGTATTACTTTAGACAAGAAGCTAGCGAAGGTATAGTGTTCTATTATCGTTTCTTTGGCGTTTCACTAACTATTTGATAGGATATCGCTAAGTCTTATAAAGCGGTTATTTATAACCGTTATGGATTGCTCTAGCTAATCCCTATCACTATCGGTATATCGTCGCTTCGCCGTCTCGTCGCTAAAGCTTCGACTTATCCCGGTGCCCGTCTCTTAGATAATAGATACTATACTTAGGCTTTTGCTATACGGACCTTCCGTTCCGCTATTATTAAGATTATAGTTAGCTAGGAGAAATACGATAAATTCTCTAACCCCTAGTTTGACTAGCTTAAGGCGGATATAGTTAAGGATTTCCCCGTTAAGGACTATCTTGTGTAGTTATTAGGTTACTAGTGTTTCGTTAGCTTATAGGAGGTTCTTTTGATATTTCAAGGATAATTTTATGCTTTCTTAGTTTTCTATAGAGATAGCGGGTAGCTAGAGTAAGCTAGTTATCTCGCTATATTTTCGCTAGTGTTTTATAGTTAGATCGATATTTTCTAGGGTGATCTTAATTAATTCGACCTTTTCTTTTACTTCTAGAACTTTATAATAATACCTCTAGCATTTCGTATATCTAAGAGTGGCACCTATTAGTTATACTTAGAGGGCTATCCTTTCTATTTAACTAAGTAGTATAGTTCGTCCTAGAACTTCTTTTCACCCTAGACCTCCTTAACCTCCCACTTATTATCGTCTTCTAGCTCTAGTATAGGTAGGGTTTCACTATCGTTTCGCTAATACTATTCTTAGAGTAAAGAGATAGAGAAGATATTATATAGACGAGAGTATTGCTTAGGCAATACTAGCTAGTACGCCTACTTTCTAACTTTGTTAAGGATCCAGAAAGGCCTAATAAAGTTTAGGGTAAGTTTTCTTAATAGGTTCTTTATTTAGAGATTGCGGGTTAATAGTGTAACTAATTATCCCCTTCGGAACTATATAGGTTCGTGGCGTTTATTATAGTGTTTCGCCTATAATTCGCTTACTTTTCGCTATACTTCTTAAAGCCTTTCTCGTAGCTTTTGTAACTTTTCTAGTCGTGCTATAGTTACTAGGACTTCCTCTCTAGAAGCGCCGTCCTTAGCGCGTAATTAGAAGTTTAGGTTATAACCGTAAAGTGCTTTAAAAGGTGTAAACCCTATAGTTAAGTTTATAGTATTATTAGTGGTAAATTAGGCTATAGGGAGGAGGACTAGCTAATTAGTTTATTCCGTATTAACGAAGTATCGAAGGTAGCTCTTAAGTACTTAGTTTATCCTTTCCGTTTAGCTATCGGTCTACGGGTAAAACGCTATCGAAAATCTTAATTTAATATAGCTTTGGTAGTAGAGTTTAGACTAGAATTTACTAGTAAAGACTAATCCTTAGTCTAAAACTATACTACTTAGCGGGCTAAATTGGAGTTCGATTTCTTAATAAAATAATTTAGCTAGTTATATAGTATTAATTGTAGATAAAACGGGTAGGAAGACGGCGTATTTTGAGAATCTATCCACGATAACTAAGATCGCGTCGACGGTATTATTCTTATAAATTGTCTATGGTAAGTAGGTAATAAAGTCTATTACTAGATCGCTAAAGGGTCGCTAGGGAATCGGTAGCGACTATAGTTCGCTATAAGGTCAATACCTTAGTGTGGCTACCCCTTAGTATACTACGCATTCTTTAACGTATTAGGCCACGTCCTTTTATAAGTTAACCTAATAGAATTTGCGTTTTAGTAACTCGGTGGTGCGAGTTCGACCGAAATGTCCTACGAGTGGATTATTATAGTAGATATTTAGTAGTTTCTAACGTAGGCTATTTCTTATAGGGATATATAACCTATTTTGGTATCTAAGGAGGCCTTTATAGTCGACTAGCTATCTATAGTTCCCGCGCTTTTCTAGCTTAACGTCGGTGATACGACGGCGGGTCTCTAGATCTTCGCCCTATTCCTACCCGATCTAGGACTTTAAATTAGCCGTGGAGTTTAATTCCTAAACTAACTAACCTATAGTCCCACGCTTAGCTTATAAGACTCTAATATTTTCACGTCTTACCTCTAAGACTCCGACGATTTGACGCCTTGCCTTAGGGTCTTCACCCTATATTCGCCTAATTAGGGTCTTTAATTCTATCGTGGCGTCTAACCTATAGACTTATTTAACTATATAGGCGCGCTTAACCTCCCGCTAGGTGATCGCACGATCTCCTTTAGCGGTGCGAACTATTATAGCGTCTTCTTCTAAGACTAGGGGCAAAACTATATAGCGGTGACTAACGACTTTTTTATAGGACGTACGACGGTAGTACGCTAGGTAGCGTAGAGGTACTCGATAGTATAGAGAAGCTCGACGGCGTTTCTCTCCCTTAATAGACGCTCGGCGGCGTATTAGCACTTAATAGTATAGAGATACTCGATAGCTATCTCTCTTCTTACTAAGCTCTAGCGTCCTAGGCTCGCTAAGCTTAGTCGTAGGTATATCCTAGCTAGCCTCGGTTATAGGTATATCCTAACCGGTATTTATTTCTTTAATAGCAATTTGCTATATATTTACCCCCTAATCGCTAGCGAAACGCTCTTAGATCGGGGTCGTAAGTTTAGCTACGGGCGTAACCCGACTAGTATTTAGTTTCCTTAATAAGCTATCCGCGGGATTAGTCTTCCTAGCGCGATACTTTATAGTAAACTCGAACGGAGTTAAAAATATAAGCTACCTTGCTTATCTACCGTTAAGCTTAAGATACTTTATAAATATCTAGAGATTAGTATAGTCTAAAAGCACCTCGACGGGATACTTACTACCCTCTAGATAGTGCCTCTATTATTTAAACGAGTAAACGATAGCGAAAAGCTCTTAATCTAACGTTATATAACGGAGCTCCGCGCTAATAAATTTCTTTAACTAGTACGCTACGGGGTGCTATATCCCGCTAGCGTCTAGCTACGAGAGGATTCTAGCTATCCTAAGGTTTAATATATTAGATTCGATATAGATCCGTTTTTGTGGATCAAAATACTAGAGCACTAGGGCTTCTTAGAATATATTAAGAAGCCGGTAAAACGCTTACGTTTCTTTATCGGAGAGTAAGATATTACTAGGCTTCTTACTATTCTTACTTCCTTAAAGTAGGGAGGTTAGAGGTAATATAATTAGGCTATACCCTTAGATAAATCGTCGATAAAAGTTATAGAATCCTAGGAATACTTAGATTTTATAGTAGCTTTTTAGGATTTCCTATAAAGCGATAGCGTCGACGCACTATCTATCTATTAATATGCTATTCCTAGACACCACGAATCCTAGGAATTTAACCTAGCCTTAGTAGAAGGTGTATTTTACGGGTTTCGCGTATAGCTATGCCTATTATAACCTCTATAGCACTTAACAAATATACTCTATATAGGCCTCGCGGTCTAGCGAGAAGATTAGGATATTATCGAGATACGCTATACAAATAATATTAAGAAGCCCTCTTAACGCTATATAAATATAATTCTAAAAAGTGGCTAGTGTATTCGTAAGACTAAATAGTATAACTATATACTCAAAATAGCTATAGCGAGTGCGAAAGGCTATCTTCCACTCTTCTCCTTTATAGATCCTAATCCGATAGTACGTATCTTATATATTAATTTTGCTAAAGAACTACGCTCTAGCGAGTCGATCGAGGATCTCCGAGATAAGAGGAAGGGGATACCGGTTTTTAACTAAGACCTTATTTAGTCCCCGATAGTCTATATAGAGACGTAGACTACTATCCTTCTTTAGAATAAATAGGATAGAGGCCCCTACTAGGCTTTTTAAGGGTTAGATCCGACTATTGTTAAGGTTTTTATCTAGGTAGGACCGAAGCTCTTAAAGCTCTATCTAAGAAAGAGGGTAAATTAGGCTATATAGCGGCGTTTTACTATCTTTTAGCTTAATAGTATAGTCTATTACTTTCTAAGGTGGTAGGGTCTTAGCATTTTCGGGAGCGAATATATCGCGGTACGCTAGTAATTCGCTAGGGAGACCCTCCTCACGTGAGGCGGGGTATTCTTAGTTATCTCCTAGAAGCCACACTTTCTTAGGAAGCTTTACTACCGTATATACGTACGCGTGGTTCCGGCATTCCTTTATAAATTGATATAGGGTGGCTATTAAGTATAATAGTACGATATACTACTACTAGCGTTTATATAGCGAAAAGTCGACGTATTTATCTCGCACTATTATCATAGATAGGAGAACCGGGCTTCCTTTAAGGTGAGGGTCTCGATTAATAGCTAGACAACGCCTTTTAAAGGTGCGAGTAGTCCCCCGCGAGTCGGTCGCTATGATAGGGACTATCTATACCCTATAAATAGGTGTTAACCTTCGATTAATAGCTAAGATAATAACGCTGGTGAGTGGTGCGCGATAGAGTCTATATTGCTAAGCAAATTGATAACTAATAATGTTAACCTCGGCTCCGCTATCGAGGTCCGTATACGTTTTGATATCGCCCTAGACGGTAATTAGGATATATAGACGGCTTATAGTCCTAATCTTATCTTAAGGGGTCGGTATTCCGGCTTCTATACTAACCCTCTAGCTTTTCCTAAGTATACTAGTATTAATTAGATCTTAGTCGAATTTTAGGGGCACTCGTCCCTCTAGTGGTCTATTAACCCGTAGGTAAAATAGCTATATAGTTTAGGTAGAGTTATATTATCGTTTCGCTAGCGATTATACGGCTTTACGCCGAATTCACGCTAGTTTAAATATAGTTTAGTATTTAGGTTTCAATTACTACCTTATCCTTAGAAGCTTCTATGGTTCTATCCTTAGCCCCGACTAGAGTTAGAGGGTGGCCCGTTAAAGCTAGTCCGTTTTCGATATCTCTATTAGTTAGGGGAGTGATATCTTTTATTTGTTAAGCGGGGCGGGTAGTTCTTTATTCCCGACTCTATTTAAATAAGGTTCTAATAGTGTATCGCTATCGATACTATCTCGTCCCGATTTTTAGGTAAATAAAGTATAGTATTCTAGATACGCGATCGGAGGCGGAGCTATAATTTAGTAAAGAAGTTAAGCGCCCGTTAGTCCTCTAATAGTGCTTCGAAATACCTTTTAAGCGAGACAAGATAAGAGTTAAAGTCACTTAGACTTTGGTTTAGGCCTTAACGGGCCTCTTATAAGGAGGTAGCAATATCGGCTTATAGTGTAGCCGAATTATATAGTAGCGTAAGTGTCTATTTCTTAAATAGTTCCTATATCGTTTTATAAGCGGTTCGCTAGGGTTCCGCCTTCTCTTTGATATAGTGTCGCTATCTTTCGCGATAGTTAGAACTTATGTAGTTAGTGGCACTAAGGATCTTTCTTTCGTCTAATCTATATTTACGGGGTGCGCCTACGAATATATCTTAGAGGTTATTAAGCTAGGTTTAGCGTTATTATATACTATAGTGTGCTTTAAAAATTGTAACTTCAATTTTGATTTCTCCGGAAGCTTATCCTCGATTAGATAATGTAGAGGAAGAGCGTCGATAGCGATCTAATAACGATTTCTCGGTTATTTAGCCGATTGCTTTCTCGAGTTCCTTCTTTTAGGTAAGCAACGTATAAAGGGTTTTAAGGCGTTCAACCTTAGCGAGGTGCTCGCTAAGTTAGGAAGTCCGGTCCTAAGAATTGTTCTCCGGGCTGCTACTTCCGTCGTAGATAGTGGCGGGAGGAACAATAGACTTAGTGTCGGTTCGGTATAGGTTCGCTAGCGATCCCCAAGCGACCGACGATCGGGTAGTCATTATTACTTTAGGAGGTATCTTCAATCTTAGGTAGTTAAAGAAGAAGAATCAGAATTGTAAGGAAAGGGTTCTAGTGTTTGTAGGATAGAGCCTGTCAACTAGGTAAGACGAAGATGCTAGGGAAGCAAGTAGTATATTAGAGGAATATAGAGACTGATTCTTAGAGAACCTCTGGGTTCTCCTAGAGTGCACTATTTAATATAGGAGATCAGCGTTGCGGTGAGGAAGCGCTAACGTGTCGACACCTATATGATGTTGATCCTCTGACAGTGCGAGAGATCTGTGCATGATTCCTGAGGACTCTATGCATGATTCCTGAGGACTCCGTTACAAGTGCCTACTTAAATTAGTCTTATATTAGGACAAAAGATTAGATACGTTATTACCTAATCTATTATCTTTTAATTTTACTAATATTATTCTTAGTTAAAGTAGTATATCGTTTTTAGATAATACCTTTCTTAAGCTATTAACAACGTCGTCGGTAATACTCGGGACTATAAGCCTACTTCTTTCCACGCATAGTTATATTAAGAATAGATATAGCGTTAATTAGAGTAGGAACGAGGTAGTGAGAAAACGAAAATAATTTAAAAAAGAGAAGAGGAAGAAAGCCGTAATAACTAAGATCTAGAAGAGTTAGAAATTCATAAAGTACTTACAAGCCTTAGACAAAGTGCTCTAAGCAAGTCTATAGTTAACGGGGGGTAGAGACTCTTTTAATATTAGAATAGAAGGCTTAGGGGTGTTCAGCACCTAGCAAAAGGACCTTTCTATTTTTGCAAGTAGCGGCTACAATCGGTCAACATAGAGGGGACAATATTATGACGTCCCTGATTGCCCACCCTAAGTACCCTAAGTGAAGGGTGAGCTGATCCCTAAGCAACCATAAGTGCTCAGGGAGCGCTCTCTAAGCACTTGGTGAAAACACAGTAAGAGTGAGCAGAAACGAATCACGTGATGTTTAAATGACTAAGATCCTGGTAAATAAGACGCTTAAAATGGCGTCAAACCTAGCCGTTTTCGGCGCCCAATTTACCGTCACCTAGCGTTGTGGTGTAATCAACACAGGACACATTGTATTTAGAATGCTCAATATGTTGGAAAATGTTAAAATTTCGCCGGGACCACAGATTTCACAGATTTTGTTGCTTTCATCTGTGTATAGAGCAGGTGGATACGTACAACCAGAGGATCAAAACTTCATTATCCCTGCCAATAATTGCTTACTCATCCAACAGTCAGGCGGGGTAGTCGCCAGTGCATCAGCAGCAAACAAACAAAAGTGTCGATACTACTTCGGTATCATAATGTATCCCGTCGGGCCGGTTCGACATGTCCCAAACGCAAACGTGGATTTGATCCGCAATATGATTCCCGGCATGCGCTCTTGGCTGCTTGGGAATACTTTAGGCGACCCTGCTCATGGAGTCATTGAGCTAAAAGTGAACCACATGGATCAGTCCACCGCGGAACTCCGGAGACTTGTTCATCAAGGAGTAAGTATAACATTCCCACTGTGCAATCAACCGAGCTAAGGAGATGGCTAAAGTGCGCCGACTATGCTATCATTCGAACTACGAAGGAGACGAAAACGCCATATAACTATGCTGGAGCTACCTACACGGCTCTTCTCACAGAAAACACACAGAGTAAACGGATGATCGGCCAGCTTAGATTGGAGATCGGACAGACTGTGTGGGTCGAAGCGCCGGCTGTCGTCAGTGCCGGTTTCGTGTTACTTATTATAAAGCCCGCCACATCCCTTTCTCTAGACCATGGAGTAACTTTTGAACGAATGGCAAGGCTTGAGGCCGAAAATGCGCGCCTACAACGGCAAATGGCTCTCTCTAGGGAGATCATGGAAAAATCAAAGATTAACTATGTTTGCCCATCCCGCGAGTGCTATGAAGGCTTCAACGACATGAAGGCATTGAAAAACCATTGGAAGAAGTGCCAGATAAAGCACGGCTACGAAGATCCTCACGTTAGGTTTCTCGAACGGTCCAAAGATCACCCCGCATTTTTCGCTGCCTATCAGAGTGGCCTAGAATCTGACCTTCCTGTAACGCGTGTTCCTCCTGATCACACTTGCTTTCGTCGCGACTTCATCATTTCAGAAAGTAAAAGGGATCCGCCATTTCCTAGAAGCCTATCTACTAGTAAGGGTGAGTACTTGATTTTCTTCTTTGTTAATCGGATTGAGCTGCGCTACTTAGTTCCAGAAAGATATAAATATAATTGTCTCTCGGGATACCTTCTGGGATTGCCTATAGTCTACGCAAGGCCTCTTTACAGAACTGATTAGTCTCGCTAGTCCTACCAGATGTGCAAGGCCGTCATGCATAACACGAACCTCGCGAATGCTAGTTCTACACCACTACGTGCCACCAAGGGGATGTTCTTGATGGGATAGGTTGATTAGGTATTATACCTTAGTCAGTCTTATGGTTTGATGTGCAACAAGCTTGTTAGAAAACCCGACGTAGGGTCGAGAGAGCAGACTAAGTCACATAATGTGATCTGAACATTGTATTTCAAGGTTGAAAACCATCTATAACTGTCATTGTTTTTTTACAATTTATCCAACTATAGATTAGATCTTTACCAGAGACCGGTTCATTCAATATAGCTGAGTATATATTCAGTACTTTTCGGTGTGGTAATATGCCTAAAATTGTAAATCTAGAGACTGTGTATTACCTTCTTTTCAGTAGGTACGGATGAAAGGTAACTTAGGATTTCTTGGACTTGGAATTGAAATGGGTAAGAGAAGTTCGGCATAGATACTTGGTAATATGAAAGATAACAGACATCTCCCTCTTCCCTCCCCTCCCCAGATGGATACCCTGCTCCTCCTGCGGGCTTACCCATGAAATGGCTCCACTTTTGAGAAAAATTCAATCAAATCTGAACTAGGTAGCGTAGCTCAGAAGTAAGATCAACGAGGTATCTAAGGACGATAGAACGAGTGACAGAATTGTACCAGAAAACCGAATTGGAAATGAGCCAATTAACATGGTCGACGGCAGGATTGTCGGTCGAATGGCAACTGATGATGCAAGCTCATGAGGACTAAAAACGGCGTATGGTGAATGTCGAACCAGCAAATATCCCATAGTGGCGTCTGTAGTCAGCCAAGAAATGCCCCAAGGAGGACCCATCTCGCCCCAAGCTGGCCATGTTAGAGCCCTGATCCTGGACAAAATAGATCCGTCAGCGTATGCCCTTCCAACGCACAGCCGGTGAAACATCTTGTCGGCGTACAGGCTTACCTCGTGGATGTCTTCGAATTGCGCAGCCACATCGTCGTCCAAGTGTGACCGCAGCCATGAGGCTACAGCGCGTGGCTAAAACTCCCATTTCTCGTACTCGGGGGCGGTTTGCAAGGGTCAAGGAAGGTCGATATTCGCCACGTCTTCGAGTCCACGAATTCGGAGGGCAACATGGGCCACTAAATTCCAAGACGATGGGTCCGTGGTCATGGTAAGTGTCTTTAATGTTGGGAGATGGAGTGCAAAAGGAGGCGGCAATTTTGCAGCTTGGGTTATTCCCAGTTGATTTTGAGTTGAAGATTCCATAACTGGAATGGGGGACGTCGCAGATATAGAATTTGTTGCCACTCTCAGATAGAATATGGATTGATGAGGTTTGGAAAGCATTCGAAGGAGGTTGGAGAAGGAAAGAAAGTGTCAGGATGCCGAGGAGGATTTTATTTTGTTGTTTGTTTTAGGTATGCTTGGAAAGCGCTTTGGGGAGGGGGTTGAGAAGGAAAAAAGTTCCGAGTCAAAGTTCTTGGTTTTATAATCCGAACTTCTTCAGTCAAGTGAGCTTAAAGGATCTAGTACCTACCGAGGTGAGCTTTGAATAAATATCTGGAACCCAACAGGGACCCTGTGCCCCAAGAAATACAACAATCATCAACAGCTATAGCAGGCATATGCTTTGGGTTTGAGGTTCAAACCTTATATAGATCCACCCTAGGTAGGTGACTAGAAAATAGACCGTGTTGACTAGGCTCGGATTATAGTTGTAAAGCAGCAAGTAGTGACATAGTGTTGGTCTATATTGCTGGTATGTCTTTTCTTATCATCTTTGTTTGCATTTACTTCTCTTTTCATTTTACATTTCTTTCGCCTTCTTCTTTTGTAGAACTGACAAATAATGTCTCACCTGGTGCTAAGGAAATAAGTGGTATCAAATGCAATTATCATATAAGTTTCAGGCTAATCACAGCATATTGTCGTCTCCTCCAATTTCCGCGTTTTATCCTGCATGTCATCCAAACCCACCGTGACCACCATCCAATCACATAAGAACTTGCCCAGCCCCGCCCCAATGAAGATGCAGATAATTACATACACATTGAAGTACATTGCCAGCAACATAGTAATATAGGCTCCGGCAAAAGTCACAGCATGAATAACCGAGCGGGTCAATTGCTGCAATGGCGTGGCGCGAAAAGTAATTGCCCGCCTTGATGACCAGGTCTTGGCAAGTGTGCCGTGCGCGGCTTGGCGTTGAAACTGGCGCGTCAGGAAGTTGTCGTATTCGCGCCCAATGCGGCGACAGAACTCAACCAGCACTACCAGGAGGATTGTGCCTATGCATGTTGCAGCGAACATGCCATTGTTCTTAATCTGCCATCCTGTTGACAGGAAACAGGCGTCGATTGTGTTGAAATTGAACAGCATCTGGATAAGTAAGCGAATTGTTCCGGACATGTGGTCTTGGCACTTACGGAGATTTTGCAGTCGGCGCTGCTGGATCCCATATCCATGCCCTCCATGGCTGTTGATGTCGAGGGTATAGGGAGGGATGTGTACAAAGAGGTGTTTAGAGATGTCCATATCAAGTTGTGCTTGCCCCTCGACCTTATATTTGACCTGATCGCGCCCCCACCAAGTGGAGTCCACCAAGATGGCGTTAGAGAAATGTGCTCAAATCGCCTCAGGTGCGAAATGGCCACTTTGGCGTGCTTTGATGGCTTTGGTAATCTCTAAAAGACCGTTGGCTTCCCCGGAGAATTGCCATCTTCAAATTTCCACTTTCACCCAACTCGCCATGACCTGTTAAGCTGTGACGGATATCTCAATCTCGCCTTAGAGAGATTTGCTCCATTGACACCCTGGCTTAGTCCTTGGACTATATACAAGATGACGTTCCCCAAATTGGGTGCTCGCCACATCCAAAATATGAGCGCCGCCACGTCGTTGGAGCCCCATTGGGGATATTACGACCGGGCGCTGCCCTGCACAAACGACGCAGGCTCATGTGCATATTTAGATGATGTCTATTACTCCCATGACCGGGGAATGCTCTACTCCGGCATCATGTGGTGTGTGATTGGGGCGATACTTCTCAGTTGGGTTGTTCTGAAGCAATTTGGCACACCAATGTCACCAGCGATGGCCACGCCAGCGCCAGTCGGACTATCAAAAGTCCAGCGAGCTGCTTCATCATTCAGTCGGAGATATCTTCTCCCTGATGCGGCTCGGATGATTTTTGGACGGACTACCCGTCTGCAGGTGCTCATTCTCGCCTTGCTAGCGGGATACCTCCTCATTTTCAGCTTTGTGGGCATCGTGTATAACACTTGGGTTACCCCCGTGTCGCATATGCCCGGGGTATACAACACCCGCAACAGCATCGGTCCATGGTCAGACCGCGTAGGCACCCTAGCCTACGCCCTCACCCCACTCTCCGTCCTGCTGAGCAGTCGGGAGTCTTTCCTTTCTCTTATCACTGGCCTGCCATACCAGAGCTTCAACTTCATGCACCGCTGGCTCGGTTACATCATCTTCCTGCAGAGCTCCCTCCACACAATCGGCTGGTGCGTAGTCGAGCTCCGACTCTACCAACCCCAGCCATCCGTTGGCCTCGCATGGGTCAAAGAGACCTACATGGTTTGGGGCATCGTCGCCATGATCCTCTTGCTCCTGCTCTTCGCACTCAGCACCCCCTGGGGAATCAGGCTCACCGGCTACGAGACCTTCCGCAAGTTACACTACATCCTCGCGATGGTCTACATCGGCGCATGCTGGGGCCACTGGAAACAGCTAAAGTGTTTCCTCTGGCCATCTCTGATCTTCTGGTTCCTCGACCGCGGCGCTCGGCTGGTCCGAACCGCCATCCTCCATTACCACCCCGAAGACTCCAGCACGCTGGGTCTCGGCTTCAAAGCCGCAGACGCAACAATCACCCGCTTCCCAGACGAGGAACACGGCGACGTTATCCGCCTCGACTTGGACAACAACCAAGACCCCTGGGCCATCGGCCAACACTACTACCTATGCTTCACACAATGCAGCATCTGGCAATCCCACCCCTTCACCCCGCTCAACTTCCCAACCGTCTCAAAGGGCACAGTGAGACACTCCTACCTCCTCCGAGCTAAGGGAGGGGAAACGAAAAAGGTCGCCGCCCTCGCCGCAAAGGGTAACCCCACAATGCCTATCATCCTAACAGGCGCCTATGGCGAAGAGATCACCACCTCCTTAACACCAAACACAAATATCCTCTGCGTTGCCGGTGGAACGGGAATCACCTATGTCCTCCCCGTCCTTCTGGAACTGGCACAACAACCTCGCTCCCCAGACCGCAAGGTCGAACTGATCTGGGCCATTCGCCACTCATCAAATACAGAGTGGGTCAGCGCTGAATTGGATATCCTCCAAAAAGTACGCAAAGAATTGAATCTTGAGATTAAGATTTTCGCTACGCGAGACTCAAGTAGCAAGACTCCCTCGTTAGACGACTCAGAGAATTGCAATCTATCCGTTGCTGTCAGCCCAGCTAAGATCGAGGTTGACGAGAAGGCCGTGCAGGTCTCGCCTTCTTCGTCGTCCGAGTCTCGCTGTTGTGGGTGTGACAAGCCAACTGCCATTGAGCGGCTTGGTGGTGCAGCCGAAGATATTAATAGACATCCTAATTTGCCTGTGCTTGTTAACTCTTTCCTTGAGGAGACGGTGCGTGGTCCTACTAGTGTCTTTGCTAGTGGGCCTGGTGGCATGATCAGTGATCTCAGGGATATTGTTGCTTCTTGTAACTCTGGTTCAAGGGTTTGGAGGGGGTTGGAGAGGTTTGATGTTAAGCTGGTTTGTGATGATCGGTTAGAGTGGTGATGGTCTGCATATACCTTATCTGCATTTTGATGCCTTTTAGCGGTATATAAGCATTTGCTTTAGATTCATTGTACATATTTCGGCATATCTGCTTCCATCTTTCTTATTCAATATCCCTTGTTCCTAGTGGTTAACTTGGATTCCGACCTGAAGCCTGAATACGGAATCTTGGCGGAATTTCTCATCCAACAACCAAGATGCCGTCAAGATCTTCAAGCCCCACAACGATCATCACCTCTCCTTACCCAACTGATCCGACCTGCCAACTTTGTTTTACAGCAATGATGGTTATCATAGTCTACGGAGTGTTTTACACCGCGGGGTTCATGTAGCAACCTGCCGAGCCGACCGGCAAGCCGATCGAAATACTCAGCACCGAATTTCGCATGCGAGTTCCATCAACGCTGTGACATACTGTAGGTACAGGTGTACAGCAGCCGCTCCGCAGCTCATGAACTCCATTCCAATTTAACCCACCTAGGGCTCGGAGCCGTTATAGCCGGATTCCATGGGCCTATATAAACTACCTCGATGGTCCTTGTTCTCAAGTAGCTATACCATAAACCTGCATTGACAAGCGTGAAGTGTGGGAACGCGTTGTTGCCAAGTACGGCGGTAAAGCCGAGGCGTTTGACTGGGGAACCTGGGGGTTCTTTAATTGGGCCACTGACAAGTCCTGGTTGACAATTTCGTCCATGAACAAGGCGAGGGAATTTGGCTGGCATCGGAATGATTCCACTTTCGATACATGGGTTGAAACCTATCGCTCTTTTGAGAATGCAGGGGTAATGCCTGAAGTTGATCTTTTGAAGAGAGTCTAATGGTGTGTACCTCTGTGAGGAGAAGCGGTCAGAAACAAAAATGAAATCATGGGTTTATAGGGGACACAGATAAAAGAAAAGCAAATCCGACAAAATCAAATCCCCAGACAGACAAAATGCATCGGAATTTCCATAGTGAATGAACCAATCGGATGTTGAGGATGTTGACCCACTTGGAAAATGCCAAATAGAGCGCGCTAGTGGCATAAAACGGTGTAGAAAACTGAGTAGCAATTGGCCCTCGCTTCAATTAGTGTGAATAGTATAATTAGACGGAGTAAGTTCTAGAATAAAAGTGGAGCTTGACTGATCTGCTTGTAGTTAGATAACCCTGAATGCATTTACACCCCTTAATTTTGGTCTTGAAAAATTTCGGGATCTTTTGGGTTCCCATTTCGAGACATTGGACTTACTGGTTAGAATCATTGTCTCAAGATCTTATTCTACAACAAAGAGGAATTTGGAATATGAATAGGAAGCACAACCGCACAATTGAACAGCGATTCTGTTTTGTGAATCAATTTCGCTTCAATGTCTCCTGACCACGTTCACGATATCCAGGAGCTTGCCCCTGATGATCGCACTCTGGCTGGCAAGAGCTTCCGAAAGTATCTTCGGTTCGCATCACAAACAGCACTATGGGCGGCATACATCTACTTCGCAGCTCGGCTTTTCTTTATGGTGACGACTCCAGAGCGAACATGGAAGATGTGGGCTATGTTTTCTGTGGAGGGCTTATTTGCTTGTGAGTATTCACTGCAGAAACAGTAATTAGGAAATACTAATCAAGTCAGATATGTCGCACCATCATCACCAATTGTCCGCGGCAGCGACAAAGCTATCAGAGCAGAACTCTCAAAAAAGGCTAAGGTTGCGTAGTAGCGACAACCTACCACGGGTTGATGTTTTGATCACTTGCTGTGGTGAACCAGCCGACATCATCCTAGATACAGTGCGAGCAGCCTGTGCCCTGGACTATCCCACCTCTCTTCTCCGAGTCCGAGTTCTAGACGATGGAGCATCAACCGAGTTACAGGACGCAATCACCAAGCTTCACCTCAAATGGAGCCACCTCCAGTACCACACACGTGGGAAGCAATCTGGCAAATCCTTTGCAAAAGCAGGAAACCTCAACTACGCCCTATTCTCCCTTCAAACCGAGGACCCACCTGAATTCTGCACAGTCGTCGACGCAGACTCAATCCTCATGCCAGAGTTCTTGAGAGCAACGCTGCCACATCTGCTCCTGGAACCAGAGGCAGCATTGCTGACCACGAGACAGTATTTCTACAATCTGCCCAACGGCGATCCTCTCTCACAGTCACGGGCTTACTTCTACACATGTGAGAATACAGAACTCGATCTTCTCGGCCATGCCCTGGATGCAGGCTCCGGTGCGGTTTTCCGGCGCGACGCCATCCTCGGTGCTGGCGGGTATCCAACCTACTCTTTCTCGGAGGACTGGCAACTTTCTCTGATCCTGCGAGGACTAGGAAAGCGCACGATGCAGGTGCAAGAAGTGCTGCAGTTTGGACTTGTTCCTACTTCCCTTGCTGGACATGTTAAGCAGCGTAACCGATGGCATATTGGTCACTCTCAGCAGATCTCTGTGCTGTTTCCATCAGCTAATAAGGGGATTCCGGAGAAGTTGCGGTGGGATATCGCTATTGGCGGATTGTCTATTATTGCAGGATTGGTTTGCTATATGATTGGCTATGTCGCTCTGCCTTTCCTATTGGTTTCCGGGCATGGTTTGATCCCTGCTGAATCGACATTGCAGGTCAAAGTCCAGGTTATTCTCGCTACGATCCATGTTGCGTCTACTTGGGCATATGACTGGTTCCGGAGTGCGCATGCTGGTGTTCCATTTGCGCCATTTGCACATGCCGAGAATAGCTGGCTGGCTGGTGGTAAGTTCTTTTCACATGACGTTATGAATGATACTAAATCCTAATGACATCTCGTACAGCTCATTTGTATGCCGTCATACGATTCCAACTTTTCGGAAGCAAACCAAAGGGTTCCTTCGTCACTGGCAGCACAGCCAATTCCAGTGAAAACGCTACCTCAATATCTCCCCTGAGAAAGGCATACAGGGATGTCCTTCAAAGTGGCAGTGGCATTTTGTTCAATGTTGGCTTGTTCATTGCGAGCTTGGCTGCATTCGTGATCGCGATCCAGATGGTCGTTTACTGTGATGGAGACATTGTCATCAGACTTCTTACCACTGTTGCTTGGCCACCCCTGCTACACTTGTTCTTTTTGGTGATCTTCAATAATTGGGTACCTGTGGCGCATTTGTTCAACCATCCAGTTTATTACTCGAGAGAGGACCGATTGATGACGACAGAGAACGACATTTCGTATCCGAAAACAGGGGTTGAAAAGGATGCTGAGTCTGGTCGGTCTCTTGTTGGTCTTTGCTGCTCTTTTCTGGTTCCGGTGACTCTTGTGGGTCTTTTGATGGGTGCATTGTGCTTATAGCCCGGACATCTTCGTTGATTCTCAACCCTTTCTTGATATTGATTAGCCCAGGGGAATAAATGCCCCCTATCCATCTTTCATTTTGCATGTTCTATCTCCTTCTTTACTGTTCTCTGGCGTATTATTTGACAATATTTCTTCCAAGCCAAGTGTTTTAAGCCACATAGACAATTAATCGCATTTGCACACGACAATCTTCTACTGATTAGAATGTTGGTGACCACATTCTATCACACACTTTGGTTCAAAGGCTCCAATCCTGGAGTACAACCATGGTAGCGAGCGATCTGCTTGGTGGGTATGATAGCAAATCCTTCTCAGCAACTGAAGAATCTCCTGCTACTTAAATTCCAAAGTACAGGTCAAAGCTTCCCAGCGTAAAGATCTTGAAGCAATAGATTCACATGCCAGTAGGAACAGACCCATCGATTGAATCCAGGTGGTGAAAATCACTTTCCTACTTTCACCTTTTGTCGTATCTAACGGGAGAGACATTTCTCCTCATTTTCGCAATTCGTCGGTGCAATAAATTGATGATCGTTTCCTGGTCGACACCAAACATTTGTTATTCTTGAAACATTCTCAAACAGAATAAACCATATATCTGATCAAAATGATGTAGTCAAGACACAAATTCCCCTATTGGTCACGTAGATTACCCCACATTAGGGTGCTCAGACGTCCAAACAGGCGTACCTGGTTCGCTCGCCCTGCATGCCGAAAATGGTAAAGCGTCGCATGGTTCCCCGGCTTCTCCAGATGCATGTGAATATTCCGGTCCACTAGATCATTTCAGGCAATGACACGATCTCTCATGTTAGCCGCAAATCTGTTGGGGCGCGCTAAGGATATTCCCCGCCTTTTACACGATCGACAGCTTTGGCGTTCATGTGAGATTCGACATCGTAACAACTTGACTCAGTTGAAATTTGAATAATCAAAAGTTAAATGGACGGAAGATATGTCGTCCGTTGCGTCTGTAGCAGAATTTCTCTTGGAAGCGTAGTAACATGTGAGTGAGAAGAAATTGTATAAATTTTGTAGCATTCACAAGGAAGTTAGCTGGTAGTTTGATCTCTGGGAGACCGATAACGCAATATGTCTACTGCTAAAGAACGTCTAACACTTCTCATTCCTTTCACGGTGGTTGAAACACTGGTAGTTATTGCATCCCGCATGACTACAGAGCGTCCGGCCGCAATCTTTCTCTATGCCCTTGGAGTCAACTTCATCCTTCTGGCAATATGGAGGGTTTTTATATGGCCATTCTTCGTCAATCCCCTGAGGCACTTGCCTACCGTCCGGGTATCAGCTGCTCTTCAACCCTGTATCTATTGAACACCACTAACAAACATCCAATAGGGCCCTCTGATCGGAGCAAAGGTCTTCATGCTCCACCCTCGCGGTAGCATAACCGTAGACTGGCTCCGAACAATCCCAAATGAAGGCCTTATCCACTTCCGCGAAGCCTTAAACTATAGCTTTCTGCTAGCGACCAACCACCGAGCCTTGATGGATGTCTTACACACGAACAGCTACGATTTCGTCAAGCCACCAGGCGGGCGGGAGTTTCTAGCTCGTGGGTTGGGATATGGGCTCATTCTCTCGGAAGGTGACGCCCATCGTGCACAGCGGAAGGCTGTCACTCCTGCATTCACCATAAAGAATATTCGGGCTATGTATCCGCTTATGTGGACGAAGACGCAGCTGTTTTTGAGTCAGCTAGAGAAGGAGATTAGACTTCATCCTGTGCCCGGTGTGCAGCATGCCGAAGTTGCCGGGTTTGTTGAGATTGGCGGATGGGCTAAGTGAGGAATAATCCTTGAACACGATTTGGACCAGATGGCTAACCACAGGGTTGTCATAGTCGATTGACTTTGGATATTATAGGTCCTGCTGCTATTGGCCGGGACTTTCAATCTTTGGAGAATGAGAATGATCCAGTTTCACAGAACTACTCTGCTATCTTGAAGCCATCTGCAGATTTGATTTTGCTTTTTGGTGCCTCGCTGCTACTGCCGCAGTGGCTGGTGAAATTGATTCCTTGCAAGGCTAATATTGTGCTCCCGCGCAATGTGAGATATTTGCGGCAGGTATTTCACGATATTCTTCGTGAAAAGCGCAAGCTGCTTCAATCTGAGAAGAGTGAACAGGAAGCTGCCGACGGCGATATCTTAGGCACCATGATGCGAGGCGGGGAGTTTAGCGACAGCGAGCTGGTGGACCAGATGCTCACATTCCTTGCGGCGGGGGTATGCTCTCTTGTATTGTCACCACCAAATGAGGCCATTGAAAGCTAACAATCGCTACAGCATGAAACTACGGCCGGTGCATTTACCTGGTGTTGCTATCATCTTTGTATAGAGCCACATATCCAGGATAAACTGCGTCAAGAAATCCGCGAGACTATCCCTTCCTCAGCCGCCTCGGTATCCTGGCAAGGCCTCGAAGGAATGCCCTACCTTAATGGGGTTTGCCAAGAAGTACTCCGCCTATATCCCACGGTACCCATGACAGGCCGTGAAGCCATTCGTGAAACAACGATCGCGGGGAAGAAAATACCCAAGGGCACAACTATCGCGCTATGTCCACAGTCAATTAACCGGAGCCCAGAGTTCTGGGGCGAGACCGCTGATCAATTTCTGCCTGAGCGATGGATTGACACTGATCCTGAGACTGGGAAACAGTCCCCGAATAAGCATGGGGGTGCATCGACAAATTTCGCCCAGATAACTTTTCTTCATGGGCCGAGGGCGTGTATTGGGAAGGATTTCGCGAAGGCCGAGTTTCGCTGTGCGGTCGCGGGGCTATTTGGTCTTTTCCAGTGTGAACTAAAAGATCCGAAGCAGAAGATTACCTTTGGAGGGACATTGACTAGTCAACCTATGGAAGGAATGAATTTGAAGTTGACGAAGATAGGGGGACGGGAGTAGTGTGGATGTAAAGGATAAGAGGCATATTATCGTGAATACAATCATTAATCTATACCCTGCCCATCTCAAAATCAAATAATTTCTCTCCAAGATTCAGAGCCACCCAATTTCACGCATTCCCAACCCTCAAAAACAAGCCGAGCGCGCCGAGAGCGCCGATCACCTCCGCACGGGGGATCGTCTCCCCCAGGGTCTGTGACCGTTTAGCGCAAAACAGGGCACAGAGCGTAATCAAACTAGATGATCTACCGATCTCAAACACCGAGGTACATGTATCAATTTTGGGTCACCCCGTGTCATGAGGAGGACCGAGGCAGCCAACCCTCTTGGCCGTTCATGTGGAGACCGTTCGGAAACGAATATAGTATGAATAAGAGGCTCGTCTGCTTTGCGAAATGAACCATTATATCACCACGCTCTGATCGCACTATAATATACCGTTAATACCATGGCTATCGCACCCGATACCTCGACAGGGTACCTCCACAACCTCACCCCCGAACAGGAAGCCAAACTGCGCGAGTTTTGGGTCATTATCTTTAATTCTGTCGCTTCGGTTTTATCTGCTGTCTATGATGTCCCCATCCCCGAGGGTCCCTCGAACAAGCTCTTCGAAGCGTTGGATAAGATCAATGAGCCGACTGTTGAAGCTATTGTCGCCGCGTTGAGGGGGAAAGATGACAATAGTGAATCGACGAACGGAACAGTCCCTGCGGAAACAATTGGCAATACCAACGGCCACACTAACGGCGAGACCAATGGTGAAGCCAATGGACATGGCAACGGTGAGACGAATGGTGAAACAAACGGAGAAAGCAAAGAACAAAAGTCACTTGACAAAGTAGACTCGCTCATGAACAAAGATGCCCGAAAGACCATCAAGTCGGAATTGGCAACGCGAAAGGTCTCCCCGGAGCATTTCGCCACATTATTCGGGCAGCTCCGAAAATTGGGCGCCCAAGAATCAGAGATCAAGTCAATGGAAAGCATTCTGGCTCAAATGACACCCCAGGAAATGTGTTTTGCAATACTGAAAATGGTGAAACAAGAGCATCCTGACAGTCTCTTGTTGCGATTTTTGAGAGCGAGGAAATGGGATGTCGGCAAGGCTTTCAGTATGATGACTTCGACGATCTTGTGGAGAAAAGAGATGGATGTCGATGACGATATTCTGCCTAAGGGCGAGGGATATGCTCTGGAGCAATCTAAGACTAGCAAGTCCGTAAAGGAGAAGAAGGATGGCACTGATTTCATCAACCAGCTCAAGATGGGCAAGAGTTTCCTTCATGGCTTTGATAAACAGGGCCGTCCTGTTAATTATGTCCGAGTGAAGATTCATAAGCCCGGTGCTCAGTCTGAGGAGACGCTCGAGCGTTACATTGTCCATGTCATTGAGTCTACTCGGCTTATTGTGGTTCCTCCAGTTGAAACGGGCGTATGTTTCATACGGTCCAAGTGTATGGTATATGCTGACTGGTTTGCAGACAATTGTCTTTGATATGTCTGGATTTTCTTTGTCCAACATGGTAAGATCTTGACGTCCACTCATGCCCGGAACTTACCGGTGGGTACTGACTACCACAGGAATACTCACCCGTCAAATTTATTATCAAATGCTTCGAGGCCAATTACCCCGAATCACTGGGTCTCCTCCTCATTCACAACGCTCCATGGATCTTCTCCGGTAAGGCCCGGTCTCAACCTTGAGTGCATCAACACTAACATTTTCTGACTCCAGGAATCTGGAGACTCATCCACGGCTGGATGGACCCAGTCGTAGCATCCAAAGTCCACTTTACCAAATCAGTCGCCGATCTGGACAAGTTTATTTCACGCACCCAGATCCCACGAGAACTGAAGGGTGACGAGGACTGGCAATACGAATACGTCGAGCCAAAGAAGGACGAGAACGCTATTATGGAGGATACCGCCACTCGCGACTCGCTCATGTACGACCGTATGATGATCGGTATCCGCATGCTTGCTGCTACGGCGGCTTGGATCTCTGCTACTACATTCGCTGAAGGGAAGGAAAATCCGGCCGCGGTGGATGAGCTCAAGTCGAGACGGAATGCTGTTATTGAGGAGTTCCGGGTTAATTATTGGAATTTGGATCCCTATGTTCGGGCTCGGGCACTTATTGATCGGACTGGGGTTCTGAAGGAAGGTGGGACGGTTGCTAGGCAAGCTTGAGGCTTTTGGATGAAGTGTATCTTTTTATATGGGTATTTGCCAGTATTTTTCGTCTTCAGTTTGAATCAAAGATGAATGACTGAGAAAGATCGTCAACTTTCTATGCGCGGACATGGGAGCAGCGGTCTAGAGATAGCAAAATTCCATATCTTCAACCTTTCCATTGAAGCTATACTGTAATGCACATAGAGTTAAACGTGAAATCGCATCCATGGATCCACAAAGTTATATCGGAGACATTATATAAGCCGGGACTCGGGAGTTGATTCAACCGGGGTGGATATCATTCGGCGACTTTTTTTCTTCTGCTTCACGCCCTGACAAACCAGCACACGTGGCGAACAGGAGATGCTATGCGAAAAATAGAATCCCGTTGGTTATCCGTGTTTTAGAATCAAATAGCCACAGCTATCAAATTTTCAGATGATAAATCAAACCTCAATTTCTCCACATTAACTACTACAGTATTTATACGCTCTCCCGACCCCTACCTACAATGTAATTATTTCAGTAACCTAAATAATATTCCATATCAGCAATATGACTTGGCCCGACGTTTCAGTCAAGCCCGCTGAGGGCATCTCATACTTTTCCCCTGCCCAGAGCCCTCCGGCAGGCACAGCTCGCGACCCCCAGACGAGCGGAAAGCCCATTCCCAAGCTGTTCAAGCCTCTCACCGTTAGGGGAGTGACCTTCCAGAACCGACTGGGCGTACGTATTCTCCATTCTATTGATGAAATGCAAAGCTAATAGCATCCCCTCAGCTTGCGCCTATGTGCCAATACAGTGCCGATGATGGCCACATGACACCCTGGCACATGGCTCACTACGGTGCCATTGCCCAGCGTGGACCCGGAAACATGATTATTGAGGCCACTGGCGTTGTTCCTGAGGGCCGCATTACCCCCGGCTGTGTCGGTCTCTGGAAGGACTCCCAGATCGCACCCCTTGCCCAGGTCATTGAGTTTGCGCACAGCCAGGGCCAGAAGATCGGTATCCAGCTTGCTCATGCCGGCCGCAAGGCCTCGACCGTCGCTCCTTGGTTGGGCGGTGTTGTCGCTAACAACTCCGTTGGCGGCTGGACCGATAACGTTAAGGCCCCTAGTGCCATCCCCTTCGCCGAGGGTGACCCTATGCCTATTGCCATGACCAAGGATGATATTGAAGAGGTCAAGGCCGCATGGGTTGCTGCTTCCAAACGTGCTGTTGCCGCCGGTGCCGACTTTATCGAGATTCACAACGCTCACGGATATCTCCTTTCGTCTTTCCTGAGCCCGTCCAGCAACCAGCGTACTGACGACTACGGTGGCAGCTTCGAGAACCGCATTCGTCTCTCCCTCGAAATTGCTCAGTTGACTCGTGACACCGTCGGTCCTAACATGCCTGTCTTCCTTCGTGTCTCTGCTACCGACTGGCTCGAGACCAGCAAGCCCGAAGAGAAGGGCTGGAAGCTCGAGGACACTGTTGAGTTTGCTCGTGCTCTTGCTGCCCAGGGTGCTATCGATCTCATTGATATCAGTACTGGTGGTGTGCACGTTGCCCAGAAGATCACATCTGGTGCCGGCTTCCAGGTTCCTTTCGCGGCTGCTGTCAAGGAGGCCGTCGGCAACAAGCTGCTCGTTGCTGCCGTTGGTATGATTAACAACGGAAATTTGGCTGAGAAGATCTTGAACGAGCACGATCTCGATGTGATCCTTGTTGGTCGGGCTTTCCAGCGTGATACTGGTCTCGCATGGCAGTTCGCCAAGGACCTCGACGTTGAGATTGCCATGGCTGGTCAGATCCGCTGGGGTTTCACCAGCTTCCGCAATGCATCGGAGTATATTCAGCCTAACTCCATGAAGGCCTGCATTTTTGATTAGATTTGATACACCCGTTGACCTGCTCGGTCTTCTTGCATATATAGATTCTTTTTGATTTAAAAAGATAAGGCGTTCAGTCTTAAAATGATAGATTTCTTTTCTCTCTCACAGGAAACTTATGGCAGCAAATACTAGAACGATTGTTATTAGACCTCAGTTGAGATAGGATCGTGATCAACAAGACTTTGAAGAACTGGGCATGCTGCGGTGATTTAGAATGCAGGAGTGTCACCATATACCAATTGAAGACTAACCACAATGGCATTGAGGTCGTTCGTCTTATTGGGACAATAGTGGCGTGAAGTTGACCTAAACTTGCCTGTTTGAGCGCGGAAGGTGCGCCGGATAAATAGTTATTCCTGTCCCTTGCTCGACTCACTCCATCTTCCTCTCCTCCCCCTTCCCTTTCCCCCTTGAGCGACAGCTGTGCAGCAGTGCCTCTGTTGTTTCCGATTTTCCGAGTTTTGGCCAGTAACTTTCTCCGACATCCTGTCCTCTCTGACATTGCACACGGCCGTCGGGACTTCGCCCACACGCGACTGCATCTGAATGATGAATCTGTTGACATTTCGGCTTCTCAGTTCTATGGCCCCTTCAGCGTCCGCTGAGGACCACATTGTGGTTGTCGGCGTACGCTGAAGCGGTCATACCTGCTGCTCCGGGGTGTCACATGTGAGAATTGTGCTACAGGAAGCGACCTTGGTTGGTACTTTGGATTCTCAGTTCTATGGCCCCTTCAGCGTCCGCTGAGAACCACATCGTGGTTGTCGGCGTACGCTGAAGCAGTCATACAACTGCTGCTCCGGGGTGCCATCAAATGGTCACTGCAGTACAGCAAGTGTCTCCTTTCGGTGATTTCAGTCTGATTCGACTCTTCGTGCTTGACAGTTCGGTTGGGTCTCGAAGCCCGCAGTAATCGTGATTCGCATTGCATTGGGTATCTTGCTGAAGGATACGGGTTTCCCGTGACAACGCCTGCCTTTCAAGTCGCTGTAACAGGAAATCCGAGCCTTGCATCATGGCACGTATGCGATACGAAGCGCAACCGCGAGGTTGTTGTCAGGCTACGCAGTGGTGAAATCATGTGTTTTTGTACTATACGTTGAGCAGATATCACGGAGAGGAAGCAATGCCGCTGAAAGCTACGCGGGCAGAAGACAGCCTTGTTTGGCATCTTGTGAAGTTACCACCAGATAGCTGGGCTCTGGGGGAGCTCTATCTGGCTCTGAGAATTCCGAACAAATGGAAGCTGTTCACTGCCATTATCAGGCCGGAACGGAAACATTTGCGCATGGACTCTGGTTTGGGAGTCCCGAGATATGGCGGCGGCGGATATGCAGTCAGCGTTAAATCGTCAATATTAAATCTGTTTTCCGGATGAAGCTCAACTTTCCACTCGAATCCAAGCCTAGCATGCTCATGGCAACACCTCCTCCCCCTTCCAATCCCAACACCGCCCTCTCCCTCCTTTCGTCTCAGCCGATAACCCGACAAGGACCTGCAACAATCTCTCAGCTGAATCAACCGGATCCAGCATCTCCCTCTCTCTCCAGAATGCTTTCGTGAAATCCGTCCGCACAGTCCCAGGATGCAGCGCAACAGCCATCGCCCTCTGCGCGCTCTTCGTCTGCAAATACAAATCAAAAGTTTTCGCCAACTGGAACACAGCAGACTTGCTCGCACGGTAGGAGTACCACCCGCCCGATGAGTTATCGGAAATCGAGCCAACGCGGGCAGCCATCATTGCATAGATGGCATGTGAGGGTAATTCCAGTGGTGCATAGGAACCGCCTGCAGCTGTGGAATTCCCCTTTGGGAACGCGGGCGCAGACTTGGATGGCATAAAATTGGAGAGATGTTTCATGAGGAGTAACGGACCCAAGGAGTTGACTTTGAAGCTATCTAGAGCATTGGCGGAGTCGATCTGGCTCGGTGACTTTTCCACATGCAGAGTGCCGGGAACTGTTAGTCCCAGTCTTAGAGGTGTGTCCGGATATTCCTGGCGGATTGTGTCTGCCATTGCTGATATCATAGATTCATCTGCGTGGTCGGTCAGGTTTGTTTACGTTGTCAAGAAGCGCTTGACCAGGACTGAATGTATTTGTACTGTACCTGTCACGTCAACTTCGAGTATCCTAAGCCTCTTCTCGGAGTCTTTGGGTATATCACTGCTGGATAGCAATCGCTCTCGGATCTCATTGCAATTCTTTCGCGCTGTTGCGATCACCGGGAGCTGGGTCCGCGCTAGGAGTTGGTGGGCGAACGCGAAGCCTAACCCTCGTGAAGCAGGAGAAACTAGAGCAAACCCATGTTTTGCTGAAGACATTGCTAAACCATGCTAATCAAAATGATGAACAATGTAGGAAGCAGTGACCTGCTGCTCTTTGGAAGATGACGTCATGAGCCATGACTACTGCCACTGCTTGAATACTCCACTGCCCATCTACAAATTCACATACTTGCTTGGTCCACGTTGAGAAGATGGAATAACCAGACTATTACATGATATTGGAGACGTCCTAGTACTGCATCATTGCTTGGGCGTAGCATTGTCATTTCTTCCCTTCGAGACCATTGAAGAACTCTCTTCCAAACTCCCCACTGCTATCATTGAAACGAAGCTTTTTGTTAAGCTTCTCAATCTTCTTCATGTCATCTGGGCTTAATTTGAAGTCTCCTTCGAGGTTAGACTTGATCCTCGAAGGGGTTTTGGACTTTGGCAGCACTGAGTGACCCAGCGTGATACCCCAGGCTATAAAAACACCCTGCGATCAGCATTTTTCCTCGCCAATGTTGAAACACACTGCGAACACATACCAAGAGTAACCTGTGGAGCACTTTTGTTGTACTTCTTACCGATCTCTGCCAGCTCAGGCTCATCGATCAACCTCCCGACTTCCTCTTTCTTGCCATATAAGGCATTCTGGTTCCCAAACGGCGAGTAGTGCGTGACATGAATACCATTATCCCGATGCCACGCCGTGAACTCATGTTGCTGCAGCCACGGGTGGCATTCCATCTGGTGCACTGCCGGAACAACCGAGGCATTCTTGGCCAGGCGCTCCATCTCAAACTTATCACAGTTCGACACGCCGATAGCCTTGGTCTTGCCCGTTTTCAGCACCTGTTCCATGGCTTTCCAGGTCTGTCTTATTGTCAGTCTCTCCAACGTGGTATCTGACAGGGTATGAGAACGCAGCTTACGTCCATGAGGTCGATATTCTCCAACGCCGGGTTCCCGTTCTGCTTTGGGAACATCTCCTCTCCTCGCTTCCAGGCCACGGGCCAGTGTATCAGATACAGATCTACATATTCCATTCCGAGATCGTTGAGCGAATTTTGCAGGGCTGGTGCAACGTCGTCTGGGTGGTGACTGTTGTTCCAGAGCTTGGTCGTGATGAAGAGATCTTTGCGAGGGATGCCACTCTTCTTGACTCCTTTTCCAACGGCTTTCTCGGTACCGTAACTACCACACCATAAGCCATGAGATTCGATCAAGCTGTTGAGACGTCGATATAGGAAGAGTCACTTACACACGCGCAGTGTCAATGTGACGATATCCGGCCTTGATTGCCTCCGCGACGGCGTCCTCCTGCTCGTTTGCATCCTGCCACGTGCCGAATCCGAGGGCCGGGATCTCTGCACCTGTATTCAACTTGTAGCGTGTGGACATTTTGCTCGACTGGTATTAATGGCGGTTCAGAGACAACCTATTGTTGCTTTTTTGTGACAGACTCGATGTCGAAAATTGGTGACTGGTGTCAGAGAGCACCGTACTTGGCTGCTGTGCTCGAAGCTGAGCGTCAGGCTGATGCAATCGATTTCGAAATGCTTCTGGCTTTGATGACGTCTGGATGAGGTGTTTCGGTTTCCGGATCCGGATCCGGATCCGCAAAGAAGGTTCCTCTGGATCTTAGCCGTTGGTTTGCACAATTGTGGCTCTCGATCATGCTCGTCTGTTTTAAGTGCAAGGTCTCGACTTATGTTCTCTCCACGAGTGACCTTCAGGTCTACAACGATCTGAACTGGTTCCTAGCTTGCGAGGATGCAGCTACTGTTTCAAAGCGCTGACATGTCCCTCGCTGGTGTTACGTTTACAAAGTCCTACCAGTCACGCCTTGGGTTCTTTTCTTTATTGCTATATGCTATTTCTAGTACAGCAAGCCCTCTGAGATCTCGCAAGCTGATCATGAAAATGCCCAAAGTGGTTTAACCGCTCTGTCAATAACCACATACATAATCAAACCTGAGGATATTCAGCGAGAAGAAGTTGATGCTCTTAACTTCACGCTAACAGCAAAGGTACACCAAGATTGTGCCAGCGAAGAAACATATGGAATACTAAGCGTGCCAAATCGGTAAACTCAATGAGACTACAACAATATTCGAAGACAGATTCCCCAACGAACACACACAAATTGTCTCTCGGCTTGTATCCGGAAACACCCTAGACCGCATCTGGTTGCTCTATAAATAATCCCTGCTTGTTCGTATCGTGAGGGGTCTCGTATTGGATTGAGTCTTTTAATGAGTCATCGTAAAATACTGTAAATTTCTGTAGAATAAATGTTCTAGGCAGGGGTTCCCAAAAGGATGGGCTGTTGAGCTTGCAGCATTGAGCTTGCATTGATGTCGCCCATGTGTGCATATTCGTACGCCAGCTGTCTACTGGGACATATAGACAGAGAAAAGTCAGTACTGCTAGGTCGTAGAGATTACAGGACTAGGTATGAAAACGAATTCATTCCGCTTTGCTGCGCCATTTCCGTATAGTCTTGGATCGTTGCTATCAAACTGGCCAATCAAGAATCACCCATCACACGCGTCTCGTTTCTCCCACCCCCTCCAGCGAAACCTTTAAATACTACGGAGCCACGCGCTGAGTTTCTCGTGTAGTCCTAATTTCGAATACAGACTCATCGTCTTGATTATAAGTCGTGGCTCACGGTGCTCTTTAGAGACAAACTATCACGTCCCCATTCCAACAAACAACAACAATAAAATTGCAATATCCGGACAATGGCAGAAGCAAGAGCGCAGCAACTTCGCGGCCTCCACCAACCCGGCAGGCCTGTCGTGTTTGCAAATGTCTATGATGTACCAACAGCGGAAATGGTGGCCACACACCCAGCGACGGAGGCCGTCGCTACTGCAAGCTTCGCTATTTCTGCGGTCAACGGATGCGACGATGATGAGCTTGACTTAGACACAAACCTTGCCGCCTTACGACGCATTATCCCAGTCGCTTTGAAAAATGAAAAGCCCATCACAGTCGACCTGCAAGATGGTTACGGTGATCAGCTGGAATATGCTGTCAAAAGTATCATTGCACTTGGAGCGTCCGGGTGCAACATTGAAGATCGTGACAACAGCACAGGGCGGATGATCCCTCTAGATGAAGCAGTGAACCGTGTTCGCCGAGCAATCTATGCTGCAAAGGAGGCAGGTGTTCCAAGCTTTGTGGTGAATGCGCGCACGGATGCTGTCTTCAAGGACAACGATATCGATGATGCAATTGTGCGTGGGCAAGCGTATCTGGATGCCGGAGCCACGACAGTTATGGTTTGGGGTGGACTCAAGCGAGGGTTGGCCACTCAGGAAGTTAGTCAACTGTGCCAGGCGTTCAAAGGTCGACTGAATGTAATCGCACGCCTCGATTCTGACGGGCTGTCGGTTCGTGAGCTCGCTGAAATTGGTGTGGCAAGGATCAGTATTGGGCCAGCTTTATGGAGGCATGCAATGGACTCTTTACGACAAAAGGCTGAGTCATATCTGAACCAGGTAGTCGAGATGCGGAGATAAGCCAAGAGAATACATGTAGCTGGGCGCCATACGTTAGACACTGTGGATGTTCGAGACACCTTTGGAAGCAAGTCAGTGAAATCAGAATCCAGACCTCTAGCTTGAGCACAATGCGATTTTTTGACTCAAGGAAATTGAACTCTCTAACAGGAATCATTGCACCTAAGGCCCTGTTCTAGGATATCGCTTAGTGAGTGGCGACGAAATGACAACCAGGCTTTCAATTGGGCTTTTGAGCTACAAGTGTAAAACCAGCTCTACCGTTTCATTCATCTTACTTCTCAGTCCCACTGTCAAAACTCTATCATTTAGTGAAGTTATGATATGTACTCTTTTCTACCCGCAACTGACATTGCAGTTTGTCAAAAGAAGTAGCGTACACCATATTCAATCGCTTAAACTGTTAGCTAAAACAGTGGCACACGTAGTAGCAGACGTAGTGGCAGGAACCCGCTTCAATTGTGGTCGAGGTGGCTGTTACTCCACACTCGAGAATTGTTCGACATACTGTAGGAAGGCAAATACTCTCTCTTATTTACTAGTTACGTCCGCAAACAAATTACTCAGCCGCCTCCGTGATCTGACGAGCCTGCTGGATTTCCTGGCGCATCTAAATCTCAGACATAGGCCTCATCCTGAAGCCAAGTATTTTCGGAAATTCGGTAAAGTTCCTCGATGCGTGTTCACGTAGGGGATCACGGAAGCCTTCGTCGAAATTGGTCTCCTCAATTGCATCCAGGACGAGACCTGCTTGGAAGAAGGGTGCAAAGAGCTGGTTAAGAGGCCGGTGGAACAAGTACTACGCGCGTTATTTAGTCGTGTCATCCTCTCACGGGATAGGGAAGGTTTGCAATCACTTACCGGCGACTCTGTTTCCCCTTTCAAAACCAATTGTCTCGCGGGAGCGACATTCAAGTATTTGCTTACAACAATAGAGCGGTCGACAATTCGCTGACCAGTCTCTGGGTCCTCATGGACTACTATCTGCCGAGCAGCCCCAGATGTGAAAAATAGCGGATGAAGCAGAGTAGCAACGAAGCTAGGAGATAGCTGTTAGTTTGAATAAGGATCCAAAGCGTATGTTTGACGGAAGAAAATATATTAGAACTCACCAACCGTTCGGTTTGAGCAAAATTTTCAAAGATCTTGCTAATGGCCCCAGATCCTGAATGTCCATGAGAGCCATATTCATAGTGACAACATCGAAACCGTCATTCTAATCAAGAGGTGTGATAACATGTGAGAGGTAAGAAGACACTCTGCAAATCAGGTTGTAAACTGACCATCAGACGATTATCGATCGCCATGAAATTATCCCAAGAGAACTGGTTTGTGACATCGAGGCGATGGAAGGATATCTTGTTTTCATATAGGGAGATGTCCGTTCGCGCCTTTGCACGGTCTATCATCGTCGCTGCACCGTCGGTTGCGATGACAGAAGCGGCTTTCTGAGCTAACCAGCGAGCCACAAGACCATTTCCTGTTGCAAGATCTATAGCACGGCATCCTTCTAGTTTACCAATCAGCTTCTCTAAGATGGGAAGTTCTAGAAAGCGGAAATATTCATTTCCTTCATCCCCCATGCCTTCATCCCAAGAAGGGGCAAAAGTCTCCCAGGATGCCAGCGGGGAATCGCTTGAAGCCATGTTTAAAAAAGTACAAATAGGGGGCGAGCAAAAGAGTGTAGGTCACCCGTATGATGCAGCTCGATATTGTTTTGACCTCGGAGGATTACGAGAAACCCCCTCCTTGGCAAAGATGACTCATATAAGTACGATTATCTCAATACGCATTAGTGTGTCGGGTACGGGACGAGGAAGGAAACATGGGTGTCTGGGGGGTAATCTGTTTTCGAACTCTACTGTAACAGCCTCGTAGGTATAGTGGAGAGTAGTTGTCGCGTTTCTCGGTTGATGTTTGATGCCAAGACAAACAGCAGCAGTGGTAAAATCCGGCCACCGTACTCTGCCCTCAGTTTATATAGCGAGCTCCACCCACAATTTTTTTCTCTTCCGTCTTCATTGCTGGTGATTTCCAAAGAGCTATGAGCTCTCAATTCTTTTCTTCATTTTCTTTTCTCAATAGCTTGGACTGTGTCTAATGATGGCACACACTTCTGCTGTTTTCAAGCACGAGTTCAATCTCGGTGCTGCCAGCAAAAATTTTCACTAAAAGGTAAGGAAAAACTTTTCCCTCTCAACCTCAACAACCCCCCTGGGATGATGATCATTCGACATGCAAAGGCATTCCTCAAACTTAATCACCATGTGGAATCTGTCAAAATTTAGTTTCAGCCTTGTCTGACCCCCAATCACAATATCTCATTGCTTCATTGCCATTCATTGAGTGAGCTTTAGCTAACAAGCTGTCGCTTAGGTACATACAAGTTACTCCCATTCCCATCATTCCATTGCGGCTATTGCCTAGCATGAAGATATCTTGAACGAACGGGCGGACATAACGTACCCATCTTTCATGCACCCGAAACTAGCAGAGCGTACAAACTCTGTGGGTGTATGTTTGGTGGATTACTTGTTGAGAATTCGTCACCTGACCCATTACCCTCATACCATTTTGTCCATGTCGCCATGACAAGCTTTTTGCAGTGTTTCTAACAGAAACTCTAGGTAATTCACTGCTCTAATTTCGTTGCCCTATCCCATCATGGTCATATCTATTATGATGAATGTGTTATTCACACTGTTTGACCTGGGCACTTCGGTGTCCGGGAATGAACATTTATACAAAAATCTGATTTAATGAGGTGAGTTTCTTTGAACAGAAAAATTTTTACGTTCCATGCTGACTGACTTTCTAGCCTGACTTAGTTGCCATGTCTTGATCTTGCTGTTGACGTCTGCATCTTGCTTGAATGCCATCGCTGACTCGACATAAGTGAATACGTAGGAATACATAACCAGTATGCAACATGGCTTGTTGACCGTGAGTTTACTCTTATTCCAATCTTCCCTTCATTGCCTGATGAACCCTTAATATTCGCTGTGTTCTTTCTGAATCACCGTGTCGATACAATATTATTTCACCTTGGAGAACTGATCTTTTCTTCACTTACCCTCCATGTCACTCATGTCATGAGATGTTCTGTTGCTAATCCGCATCACAGAAGCCCATGGTTACTACATAATAGCATTAATCTTAATGAAAAAAATTCTTTCATACTCCATATCTTTCCATTGTAAATCAAACTCCCTCTCATCGCTTGAAATCCTCTCGCCATTGGTCGTTCATAAGCACCTTACTCCAACATGGACATGGACATGTCCTACTCAACAAAATGACCATGCTTCTTATGCCACCCCTCAAGACTATCCTTACCATAAAGCTTATGCACGCTCTTCTTCCCCTCCGGCCACCGCGCCCAAGCCGGCTTAGATCCCTCCATGATGCAAACCATTTCATCCGGCACCGGCAACTCCGTATCAATTGCGGAAGCAAATGGATGGATGAGTTCAGGCCAGTGGTGGTCCCATACCCAGAGCATGGTACTGCAATTCGAGCAGAAGCTGCGCTCAGAGTCGCAGAGCTCTTCGTTTGGTGTTCCGCGGTCCTTGATTGCGTTGTATTTCCTAGCTGTGTTAGCTTGTTGTCAATCTTTGGTAGAAGCGTCATGTTCTTGATATTTGTGGATACGATAAACAATATATTAGGAGGGAATTAGTATGGATGGATGGTTCGTACTTGATGAGGTCTTTGCCCTTGGTGATGTTCATGCTGTCTGCGATTCCACCTAGGTTCACAGCGCCCAGGTATCCACCTACTTTACGGCAGATGCTACAGGCACAGAGCTGGTATGGCACTGGAGTCTGCGATTGAAGGGTGAATTGAATGCCGCCGCATTGGCAGCTTCCTTCGAGTTTCCTGTTGTTCGTTGGGTCAGTGGTCTGATGCTGATGTGTGACGAGGTACTTGCTATCCAGCTCCACCTACATGGGCATGGTTTGGGTTAATGAAGATAAAGTAGATGAAACCAGCAGTTGTTGAACAAGAAGAATGAGAATGGTAGAAAAACACTAATCGGATGACTTAAAAAGTAGGACAGTGCCTCTATATATAATCCCACTAATCCCATCATAACCAAACTTCACAACACAAGCAAACAGGTAAAACAAGGTATGACTGCATAATCCGTCTAACTCCGCCTATCTCTGTCCAATATTACTCTGCATCTGCAGGCCCAAGTTCTATTTCCCCTCTATCCGGAGACATATACATCATCGACCGAATCCTGCACCTGTGACTGGCTGGTGGGGTGTTTGTCCTGTTTGCTCTGTTTGTTTCTCGGACTTTTGGCCTCGCTCTCCGACAAGTGCTCATCTTACGACGCTACTGCTTTGTCTGTATCAAAGCAGACTCCTTTATTGCTATCATTTTGAGCAGATTTACGCTCACAATTCTTGAACATGAGTTTCGGAGCGCCCGGAGGCGGATCGGTCAACTACAAGCCCGCGCCGTAAGTGTTGACTGAAACGAACCGCTTTGCGCAGGCAATCTTCCTCCATTGAGGGATAGAACTTGCAACAGCGACCCCAGAATTATACTGACTATGCCTTTTTGTATAGACCCGAGCGCGGTAGCTTCCCTCTCGATCACGATGGTACGATAGCCCACAGCCACAACCATTTAATCTTGACCTCAACGAACCCAGCAAGATAATCGAAACAGCAGCTAACTATAACATTGGATGCTTTAGGAGAATGCAAGCACATTATTTCCGGATACCTGAAGTGCATCAAGCTCAACAGAGGTACCAACGACGAGGCGTGTCGCAAATTGGCCAAGGAATACCTTTCCTGCCGAATGGACAAGTAGGTTGGAACTGCTTCGTGGAGGCGTCGGATACCTTCATAATTACAGATATGAGGATCTAGACTTGATGGAAACAGTGTGCTGATCGGACATATCTATTAGGAACCTCATGGCGCCGGATAATTTCCAGAACCTCGGTCTAGTGTTCAAAGACGACGAAGGGAAAGATAAGGCCCCGGCCAATGCACGTGCCGATGCATCGAATACTGCGCAGCCGAAAAGCTGAGGTGGGAGAATGAAGTGCTGGACGATATTGTACGATATGATGGGAGATAGGTACTAGTCTGATAACAGGGTAGTGCTGGCGTTATTCAAGGCGTTGTACATATGAAAATGCATTTGATACCTATACGCATAAAGCCATTGAGTATCTGTCTCCGTGAGATGGAGACAGTATCTATATGATATCTATATGCGCCTGACCCTGTCGAAATGCGGTGGGCACGTTAATTTAGAAGAGGATGTGACAGTGCCTAAATTTCTTATAAATGATAGCAGAGAGTAATAGTTAACTCCTCTGCAACATGATATTTCAAGAGAGTGCTTTAATATCCCGTGCTAGTTAGTTCACTCTGCAAGTATGGCGTCTTGCATGGAAACTTCATAAATTTTTGACTAATAGCTTGGAAGCTTGAATAGTAGGAGCCATATGCCAACCAAGCGCTACCCTAGAAAATAATAATCCGAGATTCGAACAGCTAAATTCAGACATATTCCGCAGGAGTTGTTAGCAAAACATGGCTGATTTACCGTCTGATAGACCGTTGGCTCGAGCATGCGGGGAACCAATTCCGCCCAACCACTCTCGAGCCTGCGATCTCCAACTCCTCCACGGAGCCCCAAGACACCAAATGTCCTCGATCGCACGGCCTCCAGACCCGTGTCTCGTGGCCATAATACTAATTGTCCGCTCACGAACGGGACCACGTCTCGTCTTCCACTACCCCCCGAATCCGCTCAGCGAGAACCGCCTGAAATCCACCACCAAGGGCGGCCGGCGCATCTCCCGCACTCGCGCGCGACGAGGCTCGAAGAATACCGATTCCAGTTCAAGCGATGAAAGCGGCCTAAGCTCTGACGACGAGGAAGAGGACCGAGAAAGAGAAAAGGAAAGCCATGTCGGCGGCAGCTCAGTGCTCTCGGGTCGGCGCGCCAGCAATTTCGGCCTCGACGAGCACCTATCCGTCTCGGTGTCGACTGCAGCCCATGAACCGCACCGTCCCGGCTCTCTAGGTTCTGGTCGAGGTTCATCGCTGCGAAAACGCGGTGGTGCAGGCTCGGATCTTGAGGAGGATGCGGGGACGGCGTCTGATCGACCTGAAGATGGTCCTGGGAGGTCTAGGCCGCCCTGGGAGTCGCTTCTGGGTGTACCCGGGAGTGTATGGGAGAAGCTACTGAGTCCATCTCGGTCGTGGCATAAGCGGCGCTTTGAGATTGGCATCAATGACCTTGCACTTATTGGGTGGCCGGTCTTCGTGCGCGAGGATGGTACATGGCGCAAACAACGACGCAAGAAAAAGAAGAAGCCGCGTGCGGACTGGGAAGGTGGTGAATTGGGTCACAATGAACATGGTGAGGATGGGCACGGTGATGAGCGGTTTGTTACGTCTCCTGATTTGGGTGCCAGTGTTGCCTCCATTGCGGAGTCTTTGACTTCGCCGACGGGTAGCAAGCGTGATTCGGCTAGCGGGAAATCGGGGAAGATGGGAGATGGTGGGCCTCTTGACCCCGAGGATAAAGATCATATGACTATGTTCAATGTGGTATTTGTCGTGGATCCGCCTCTTCTGGAGTACTCGATGCGGGTGAAGGAGATCTATGAGAACATCATCAAGAAGTTCGCCAAGGCACTCAAGTGGGAGCAGGCTCGCAATGATTATGTGTGGAAAGAGTCTCAACATATCTTGCAAGTTCGACGGAGAGCACGCGAGAATAGTAAGTTTTCCGCTGGAGGTTGTCATCATGCTCGAGCTGACATGACTTTTCAGAAACATCGACTCATAATCTTTACTCCGAATTGATTTCTCAGTCTTCGCTGGCTAGGGCTATGTACACAGTGTACAGTAGCATATCAGCGTCCAAGATCGCATCTATCTCGCTTAGCCCGGATGTGTCTATTTCGCTCCAAATCCCGCCACTGACCTCTACACCATACGTTTCTGGCCCAGCAGACAAATCATACCCCGGTCTGTGGCTGACAACATCAGACAGTGCAACTCCAGTGGACGATCCAGGGGCTGATGGAAACAATACGCCACATCAAGTACTGGCAAAGCATTTCGCCCTCCTACTATTGGACAGCGAAGCTGCGATTATCAAGGATGTCGAAGCCTCCGGTGGCGCTCTTGCTCCAGCACTCGCCCACTACATCCGTTGCTCTAAGCCGACCAAGTCTTTTGCTCAGATATCAGCGTCGTCAGGGATCCCCTTATCTCACATCCAGATGCTGTCAAGCCACCTCGTGTATTGGCGTCGTGCTCGCGCTATTCCTCCAATCCACCAACGAGATACGTACATCGTCTCTCCGAACTGTGACCTGAGTAAGCTGGAAGTGGCTACGATCGCTTATCAAGCAGCGTTCCCAACGCTTCCCAGCTTGCCAAAGATGCTTTCCACCCTCAGCGGTACCCCTCGCCCGTACAGCAACTTCATCCCTAGCAAGGATCACAAGGAGGCCTACTTTAACATCTTGGCATGGTTATTGCGCGGCGGTTGGGTCACTCAGCTGCGCACATTTGCGCGTATCAAGGTCACACCCGAGATCAAAATGGCTGTGGAAATGGCATTGCGGAAGGAGGAAGTGGACCGGTACCTAGCAAAGGGCTCTTCCAATTCCATCCCAGTCGACGAAGATGACTCCGACGACGAGGATGATGATGCGAACTCTTCATCCTCATCCTCACTAGCAAGCCACGACAGCGGTGATGAGACGCCCATGCCCGGCCGACTCGATCCACACACGCAACTGCGCATGTCTCACAAATTCTTAGATCGATCAACATCTCTCCGTCTCTCATCATTCATTCTCTCTCCGCATCGTGCATCCCCACTCGAGTCACGCTGGCTCGACGAGATCGTCGCTCGATTTCCCGACCACCCCAACACAGATCAAGATGAGCTCAAGAATAGCCCAGATAACGATCTCCAGACCGTGCACAAGAAATACTGGCCAGTCTTCCTGAAGTACTTCAATGGGTATGACGCCGTGGAAAAGATTCCCGTACGGGAAAATCTCAAGCGCAAGCTTGTTTGGCAGGTTCTCATGCGGCTGGGGTTGGTGACGGGACCACTGGGATCGATTGAGTTAGATGCGCGCGAACAGGTGTTGGTCAGTTTTCGGCATTGGTAGATATGTATCTACATGGTTTTTGCGGTATGGAGTTTGGTGTCTTCGGGTAACTTACATGTAATTATTGTGGTTTTGTACAGGCCTAGAGTTTCCTCTGGCTGGACACTGATATCCCAATTTTCCAGCGATACTTTCCAATCCCCATAATGTCAAACTAGATCTAAATAGATCCCACGCCTGAGGCATATCCCGTGTCGCCAGGGTAATCCATCCATACATGTAATCCGATTACATACCCACTCCATTCCGGTGGTTTCCGCGTGCCCTCAGCCCTAACCTCTGCCGAAGGCACAACATGTGTACCCGATGTGTTAACGGCTGGAGAGTAAGAGTCAGATGGGCAGGGAGAATAATCGGAGTAGAAGTATTTGGGCAGTTATTTGGGCAATTTGGCGAGAAGTAACAGATAACTTTACAGTGCGTGTACATACATGTACATGCCGTCAAGTCACGTGCACGAGTATACATCGCACAAATATAAGAAGGGTAATTTTTAGTGTTAAAGTAATCAAACTCACGGCGCATTGCCTGTATTACACTTACCCTGGGGCCAAGGTATCCTAGCATTTCATCCCCGGCTCGTATATCCGAGCATATGTATTAACGGTCCAACGGGTGAAACATGACACTAAATGTGACCTCGGGCATAGGGATATATTGGACTGGAGAATATATATCTATATCAATGCTGATATTAGCCACTGTTACAAGGAGGAAGGCCAATACATTCGAACTCTCTGTCAGATATTTCATTGTGCGCCAATCGCCAGAGGGGCTCCGGTGGACCCCGCGATATTCAATTCAGTCAGATGTACGGAGCGTAGTACGTATTTTTTTTGGGGAAATGAAGTCGAGGATTACAGGGTACTCGGTAATTATATGCCTCAAATTTTATAACGAAGGTGAATGTTAACAATATCAAAGCATAGGTTATCGGTGGCTCACGGCCTTTTAAGCTTAGAACTGAACCCTGAACTATCGCCGCTCTGACAGCTACTTTAATCGGTCGCGCGACCTCGGTAATAAGGCATCGGTGAATTCCTGAGGCTCAATTATCTCGGTGCGTGGTGTTCGTCGAGCTTATAGGTTGATGTATACAAGTATAAGCAGTTCTTCTATACTGCCGAGATCGTCGACCTCGGCAAAGAAGATACACAAAGGGATTCGAGCATGTACACGGCCAACTATCGACGAGATTCTGCCTTCGGGAATGTATGTCTCAATTGCGCACAGTATACACAGTATCCCCCATTACGCACCTTGGGAGCCTAGGCAAAGCCCAGGGACTTAGTGTGACCAGTAGTAATCAGGCCACCTTGAAGGAACCTTGAAGTAAGATAGAATAAAACCGATTTAAATCAAATGTTTTTCTATTTGGCTATGAAAATTCCACAAAAAAAGTGCCAGAGAGTAATTAATTACGCAGTGTAAGGAAAACCCCGCTACCACCAGATTCTGCCCTGAACCAAATAATTTTGTTGGACTTCCTTTCTCTTCCTCTTCTCCCATCCTCCGCGGGCTGTTTTCTCCCCTTCCATTCCTCCCTTCCAACACCCACTTGTTGACCTTTCGCGTCACTTCTTCTTTATTTCTCGGTACCTCTCATCGTCTCACGCTTCGAGAGAACCGAAATCCGACCTTCCGAGACTCCCCACCACGTGCGAATCGCGTCGTTCGGTCCCCCATTTTTTCAAGGGATCGACACTTTCGCCAGCAACGCCGTTTGAATTGAACTTTCTCTTCCTTGCCTGTTGGTCTACCCGAGAGTGAGGGGTGGAATTACGCAAGGGAAGAGTTCCTGTGCATCCGACTTGCACGAACAGCAGTGACTGCACGAGCCTGCCGCTCAACCTTTCACAGCTTGGTACACGACGTTCACAGGGCAGTGCCTTTGCGTCCTCGGTGGAAAATTTTCCTTCGCACCGACTTTCACATCTTCAGTTCTTGACAACCGCGGGTTCGCAAGCCACAGCCGTTGAGATCTTCGTTTCACACAGTCGACGGTTCGTCAATCGATGCGATTTGTGATCTAGACGATCCATACGACCGATACCCGTTCGATTGCATTTTTGTGCGCCGACACACATACGCTGGTTTCTTGTATTGTCGCAGGAAATCTTCCTTCTCGCATACACTGGGAGCCTCTCTGAAAGACGGGAAGCTACAGTTCAGTGGATTTACGAGAACGTGGGATAATTTTTTTATTCCCACTTCTGCAGGAGCCATCTCGCCCCAATCGGCGCAGACAGTTCTCCAGAGTCGCCAAAGGAGGCCCGGGATAAATAACCCGCACTCTCAAACGGACTCGTTTTTTTACCAATCGTCACGATCAGAGCTTCAATAAGCTCTCCATCCGACATGTCTACCTTTTCGTACGCACAAGCCGCCAAGGGCGCATCCGGGACACAGACCCCATCCAAGACGCCATCAGAGCCGGAGAAGATCGACTCCAAACAGGAGGAAGAACCAACCGAGACCACAACGGAGACCGCACCGGCCCCCGCTGAATCCGACGCCCCTCAAACATCTGAGAAGGTTGCTGTGGAGGAGACCAAGGATGACGATTTCACCACCGTCACCAACAAGCATGCTGCTAAGAAGGCCGTCACTTCCCGCACATCAAGTCCGAGCGTTCGCACCACTTCCAAGTCCCGCAAGTCCAAGGAGGACGACTCTTCAAATACCCCGAATGGCACCGCAGAGGCCACTTCGGAGAAGCAGGTTTCCACCGAGGGAAAGACGGATGCTGTTGCTGAGAAGTCAAACGAGAAGTCCGAGGAGTCCACGAAGGACGCCGCTCCTCCCAAGGAGCTGAAGGCTGCTCCTCTCCCCTCAATCAATATCTGGCAACAGCGCAGAGAGGCGCAAGACGCCAAGGTCAAGACTGTTCCCAAGTCCGCTGCTACTGGCAAGTCCAACTCCACCAAGGGTGCTTCCGATGAGACCCAGCAGGATTCCAAGGCTTCCAAGAAGAAGGGCGCTGAAAGCGCACCGGAAGGTACAAAGGACCGCAAGAAGACCGAGGGCGGAAAGGGACGCGATGCTGGTAAGATTTCGACTTGCAGATTGCGACATTATCAACCGCGCAAGCCAGGTCCACTTAGCTTTGAGAAGGGCGATGATGACGCAATCTTGTGAAAATGACAATCAGATGCTAACCTACTCTATAGGATCGGTCCCCCCAGTTGAGGATTCCACCGCATGGCCCACTCCCCAGGTCGCGATCGGCGAAGAGAAGAAGAAGGCCCAAGAGAAGACCGACAAGAGCCCCGTGATCCGACCCCATGGAAAGGAGAAGTGGACTCCTGTTCCTTACGTCCCTACCGCTGTTTTCAACACCCCTCTGCCCTCTGCTGGCGGCGGCCGTGGAGGCCGACGTGCCGCTCGTGGCGGCCGTGATTCTGGCCGTGGAACTCACGGCAATGGTGCTCCTGCTACTGAGAAGGCTGCCTCTGGACAGGCTGCCCAAGGCTCCAAACAGGCCACCGGAGAGCGCGGAAGAAACGAGGCTACTGGACGTGCTGCATCCCTCCCTGCTCAGTCAAGACGTTCCACCAGCACCGAGGCTGGTGCCGCTGCTGATGCGCGCAAGGCTTCCCAAGCCCCTGAGCGCAGCCGTGGAGCCCGTAACGGCGAGGAAACTGCCAACAAGCCGGTCAACGGAGAGAACGCTCCCCGCTCCCAGCGCGAGGGCAAGCCTTTCGGAAAGAACCAGGAAGCTCGCAATGGCAAGGGTGGAAACCTGGCTGTCGACTCGCAGGCTGCGGCCCGCACCAATGACCGTCGATTTGATGCCGGCTCGAAGTCTGCTGACCCCAATAGCTTCAACGACTTCAACCGCGGTGAATTCCGTGGAGAGCGTGGAGGCCGTGGAGGCAACCGTGGCCGTGGTGGCTACTCCAACTTCGGTGGCCAGAACGCTCAGTTCACTAATGCGTCTATGTCCAACAACTTTGCTTCGTCCAAGTCCTTTGGTTTCAACGACCGTCAGCGGTCACAACAGCACGGCCTTCCCAATGGCTCTCAGCAGACCTCCCGCATGCCTTTGAGATCGCCCTCGCTGCCCAACGGAAATGTCTACGGTGTCTACCCCTTCCCTAGCGATATCAACACAATGTACGGCTACCAGGCTGTGAACCCCGGCCCCATGAGCGCTGTGCCATATCAGCAGTATATGGAGCCCTTCTCGCTCATGTCAATGCTGTCCATGCAGTTGGAGTACTACTTCTCGGTTGACAACATGTGCAAGGACATGTTCCTTCGCAAGCAGATGGATTCTCAGGGCTTTGTTCCTTTGAACGTCCTTGCCAGCTTCAAGCGTGTTAAGTCCCTGACTGAGGACTTCGAACTTATTCGTCACGTGGCTCGTCAGCTCCGCAATGTTGAGTACCAGACCGGTGAAGACAATATCGACCGTCTGCGTCCCAGAGATAAGTGGCAGCAGTGGGTTCTCCCCGTCGACCAGCGTGAACCTGCCGCTCAACACGATGGTACTCCCGCCGCCAAGACCGATGAGAACACCCCTGTGCACAGCGCCATCAACGGCTCTGCTCGTCAGTTCGTTCCCAACGGAGTTGCCAATGCCTCGAAGACATCGCTTTCGTCTACCGCCCCAGAATTTATGCCTTCATTGCCTCACACCGCAGTGAATGAAATTGCCAATGTAGGATACCCTGTGGACCCTTACCTTTCGCAAGATGCGGACTCGACTTGGTCGACTGTTCTCTCGTCTTCGCAATGCCCCGTGGATTATTCATTTGTTGACCCTTATTCAGCGCGCGGATTAGAACCGCATTCCGAATCCCCTTACCACTTTGACTTGGAGATGATGGCGGGCCCAGTGAGGTATGCCCAGTCCATTTCGCCTCACCACTGGTAAAGAATTGACTGACTTGTGTTGTAAAGGTCTGACACGAATTGCTCTCGACACCAAGTCGGCGGTGCTACTCGTTCAGACTACAAGCGTCTCAAGAGCTCGAGGTACAAAAAGTCAAAGAGGATGGGTCGTCCGTCCACAGAAACTTCCAATTATGTCCCCCAACTTCCCACCCTGTTTAGTGATGAACCTTTCGATGGCAGAGGCCGATCAGTGGCCCGAGAAAATACCCCTGGAGCCACCCTGCCTTACTCTGACTGGTCTCGGAGCTTGACAAGCAATTTCCAATCGCACCTGTACAATGAATTTAGGCGTTCAGCCCTTGATGATCTTTTTACACGACACGTTGACACTGGATTCAAGGCTCTCATGGACTTCTATCGGGAGTGTCTGTTTGCCCACTGTATCCATCCCACTGTGATGCTCGACATGATCAAACTTTCGAAGGATACATCTCACGGTTATTCCACAATTGCTTTTGATATGATTCATGACGCCATCGCCAGTGGGAAAATGTGGCTACACAACCAGAAAAATGTCGACAAACATTTCAATACCCTGCACGGCAAATTGCCCCGAGAAAAGTTACAACGTTGAGCCCTTTTCACATTTTTTTCTTCCTTTGAATTCTTTTTCTTATTTTTTTTGCGACCCATTCCCACTGCTCGTTCATTCGTCATGATCGGCATTTTCTACTTCTGTCCAAAAGGTTTCTGCATGCATATTCTCCAATTTTTCTTCTAGAGTGCCAACTTCTTTGCAATGCAGTTGGGCTTGTTTCTTGTTAAGCCTGGGAGTTTTTATTTTCTTTTATCTCATCTCCTTTCCTGTCATTCCTGTTCCTTGCTTTCAGTCATGGGAGGTTATCAAAATGTTCTGGCGTCCGGGCATGTTTTTTACTGGCAGTGTCTCTCCCTCTCGATGCCTGCCGCTACGGTGTGCCTGGCCAACAAAAATTGTGTTTCCCTTGACATAGAGATTTGCACTTCTATTCTTGTTTCTTTTCTAAGGCTGTGGTCTTCTTATCGACCTAGTCATTGTGTGATCCAGATCCTCGGCTCTGGGTTTTAACAAGTATCAGCACGGCAATGACCCAGAGAAAGCAATGGTCCAATAATCAAAACAAAAGGTCTTGTCTGAGGTTATCTGTGTGTTTCAAGTTACCCCTTGGTTGTGCGTCAAACCGAGAAAAATTACCAGCATCTTTACATTGTCAATTCCTCGTTCGAGAGACCTACTCATCTGGTCTACTGCTGTCATCCCAGGAACAGATTCTTTCCCTTTCAGCATTGAAATGACCTCGTTCATTCTCTGCTTTGTCCTTTCTCTTGCTGGATTCTTTGCACAGCAGACTTGTGTTTCGTGTACTCTGTTCTTTGCATAAACCGGCTGTTCAGTTCTTTGTGGAGTAATATGATTGTTATGCATAATATGAGCAATTGACTCTATGATACTAAAACTGCTATATAATAACGTAAGCTGTAAGATTAACCTGCCACATACTCATTGCCTTTACAAAATACATGAGTCTTGTCATGCGACATTTTGGACGGAATATGCCGAGGTTTCTGCCTGAGGCGCGCAGACCTCAATTAAGCGGAGCAAGCATAATCAGTCCCGAACCTTACTCCGACAGCTCCCTCTCCCCTCTCCAACTTTTGTTCTGCGCCTCCAACCCCAGTGCGCTCCTTCACTATACATATCCTCTGTATTTCCATCTCCGGCTTCACCAAGATGGAGGGCGCAACCCGCCAGACCTCCAGGTTGCTCCGGTCTCGTGGCCAGAACCTCCTTCCCCAACAACGCCGCCTCCCACGCACCAGCACCGGGTCAACCAGCACAGTCCTGCACCAGACTCAATGTCGAACCCTCTCAAATTCTTCTAGGAGTCTCGCCCCAGAGTCCCTCTTCAATAGCCTTAAAGCCGGTGGCCCATACGGCGACGGACCCACCACCTATTTCTCCAACAAACAGCCCCTACCCGCAAACACTGTTGTGCGATTCGTGCCACAGCAAACAGCATGGATTGTCGAGCGCATGGGAAAGTTCCACCGCATCCTCGAGCCCGGTCTGGCAATCCTCGTTCCGTTCTTGGATCGCATTGCCTACGTGAAGAGCTTGAAGGAGTCCGCCATCGAGATTCCCAGCCAGAACGCCATTACGGCGGATAATGTCACACTGGAACTGGATGGTGTGCTATACACGCGTGTATTCGATGCGTACAAGGCAAGGTGAGTGCATGTATAGCCCACGCCTCTCAGGATTGAGTGGAGGTACTTAAGCCGAAGAGTGATTAACACGTTGATTCTCCAATGTAGCTACGGAGTCGAAGACGCAGAATACGCCATTTCGCAACTGGCGCAGACAACGATGCGATCCGAAATCGGTCAGTTGACACTCGACCACGTCCTCAAGGAACGTGCCAACCTCAACACAAACATTACAAAGGCCATCAACGAGGCCGCCCAGGAATGGGGTGTCGTTTGCCTGCGATATGAGATCAGGGATATTCATGCACCCGAGAAGGTCGTGGCTGCCATGCACCGCCAGGTGACAGCCGAGCGGTCGAAGCGCGCTGAGATTCTTGACTCCGAGGGTCAGCGCCAGAGTGCCATTAACATTGCCGAGGGTCGCAAGCAGTCGGTCATCCTGGCTTCTGAGGCGCTACGCGCCGAGCAGATCAACCGCGCTTCCGGTGAATCCGAGGCTATTCAGCTCAAGGCCAAGGCTACCGCTCTCGGTATTGAGGCTGTTGCCCGCGCCATCGAGGAGAATGGCCAGAATGCTCACAGCGCTGTTAGCTTCAGAGTTGCTGAGAAGTATGTCGATGCTTGGTCGAACCTAGCGCGCGAGGGTACCGCCGTCGTTGTTCCTGGTAATGTCGGTGATATGGGTGGCATGATTGCCAACGCGATGGCTGTCTACGGAAAGGTCAGCCAGACGCAGGCTCGCAGTATGGCCGCGAAGACTCTTGGAGTGGACGATGTCTCCAAATCATCGCAAAGCTCGGAACATGGCGTCGACCAGAAGAGCTTCGGGGAGGAGGCGCAGGGGACGGCTCAGTCGGATATCTTGGAAGGATTCGATCTAGCCAACAAGCAAAACAAATAGGCGTCTCTACCCGATTCAACCTAAACGAGAACGATGACCTCTATCTCTTGTCTCTGATGTGTTATTAATCCCACACTCTCCTTTTTTTTGCCCGTCTTGCATCTTGTTACCGCCCCTCTCAGCCCCAGTCCCCCATTCGGCGTCGGGTCGTTTTCTTTTTACTACTCTGCTCTTCTGTATTCTGACCCTACACACTCTTGGTTTTGTTTTGTTTCCTCTTTTCTTGGCACTTGTTTCTCCCAGCATTTCTAAAGGTGTCATCCAAAACGCGCGGGCTTTGCTGTGCTTGTTGGTGTTGAAGTCGCCGATAAGGCTTCCTGTATGTGTACATAAAGGAATTGTTGACGATACGAAAATCCCCAAGGAAGGGGCAGCCTCAATGTACAAGTATTCCTTTTTATTGATCCGTAGTCTATCTATGAGTTTGACCTAGCTGTTTCTGGGCATAGTACGATCTTGTAGGTTAACACCTAAATTACCAGAAAAAGCTGACCTGAAATAATGAAATTGAACTAAATACCCAGACAACAAATGCCGGAGACGAAACAAAGAAATCTATACCAACACATAAAGAGACCAGCCCAAACAAGACCAAGCCGAACTAAACAAGTCGACCCAAACCCACAGGAAACGACTCAATATCAAACCTCAAATGAAGCGCGTAACCATAAGCCGGCCCAGCAAAAGTAACAACCTTAGAAATATAGTGCGTTCCTCTAGGGAAAGCCCCCAAAACCATATAAACCACCGCCTTACCAAGACGCGTCCCCAGAAGACCCTGATACTCAGCAGTATCATATTTCCAAACCATGATAGGCCTGTATGACGACCAGGTAAGCCCGTTTTGCGCAGTATAAAGCCTCTTGCTAACAAAGCGCTTGGTATCGGCGTTAACGACGTTATCGAAATAGACATGTTTGAGAGATTCTATTGGTGACCTGGCTGTATAGAGAGCTGTTGCGATCTCCGAGAAAGGGGGTCCGTAGGTTCTTTTGATGTCTTTGGCGTAGATTATGCCTTCTCCTAGAATGATGTAGTAGGAGTTGTAGGACCATTTCTCGTGTCCGCCTGACTTGGAGAGCTCTGATTTGGAGAGCTCCACGTCTCGGTATTTCTTGAACTTGGGAAATCGTTGTTTAGCACATTCTGGTTCGATTTCAAGTGCGGTAGATATGATGTTAGTCTTGAAAGTCCAGCCCTGCTTTTTGAGCTTTGAGATTGATAGAGTTGAGGGCTTGATGGTGCATGTAGTGTCTTTTGGGTCTTCTATCCATTTTTGGCGTTCGGCACCTGCTTGTTGGATTTCGCCGTAGAGCTGGGGTACTGCGTCTCTGGGAACTGTTTGAGATTTGCTTGTAGGAGGGGTGGGGTTGGGGGATGTGGTGCTGGTGCTGGTGGGGAGGGCAGAGTGTGATTTTCGCTGTTTCCTGGATGCCATGATGTAAGATGTTAGCCTTGGTGTACAATCTGACCAAATGGGCTGGGTTGAGGTTATTGAGTGTTCATTTGTCTAACTGGGCTCGCTGGGATAATGGTTGTCGAAAGTATCTGCTCGAGATGGATGTCACCACTGGAGGGGCTATCTAATTATTTATATGCCATTGTAGCGTTGGTGCTAAAGCCAATTCAAACTGTTACTATCGACCTTACATACAGGAGATAAAGAGAATTAGGAAATAAAGGAGCTAGTATGAATCAGGAGATTGTAGGGCAATTCGGGGGCTCAAAACACAAGAGCAAAGAATTAAGACTAAGGGTTTGAGACAATGAAACGAAGCTCGGATCTCCCAATAGTTAACTTGCATTGTTTGAGACAATTCCATTTTGTGGACAAAGAGTTAGTTAATCTTCGGGTGCTTCCGCTCTCGAGCTTTATGTCTACCTGGGCATTCCCGTTTTGTGACACGATCAATGCTTCAGATGCGATGGAAGGTGTTAGGAGGCTCAGCGTCATACATGGTAACAATAAAACAAAGATTAAGTGTATCTATGATAATCAAAGAAGATGTCCTTGGACTTCAATACTTGAGCTCTAGCTCGCCCATATATTCGGAAGTGAAACGACAAGATTTATGTTATAGTGAGAAATGACCGGGAACGAGGACGTACTATATTAGCGGACACGTCGTGTACATCTCCAACTTATAACAGACTTGATGTATCCTTTACACCAATTGAGCATTGTATTGATAAGTTACGAGAGATCTACCTATGCTAATGGATAGATTAGGTGATGTCATCGAATATATACTTTGTGCCATCCCGTGTTTATTTACTATTCAATACCCCGCCCACTCTCCCTCCTTCTTCTCTTCTTCTCTTTATCTATTCTAAACAGAAAACAGAAAACCGCAGAAACCATGCCCTCTGGAAACGGATACTCCTACAAGAGCTCCGGCACCAACAGCCAGGTACACCTCTCTCTATTCCGATAAGCTCACTATAACGAGAACAAAAACATACACGGAAGTTCTCTGTTATTTGAGCATTGACACCTCAATTCAATGGCGAAATATGCTTATTAGACCCGCCTTAGGGCAACCACTACTGTTCCCGTGACTATGGCTCCGGCGCCTCCAACTCGAACAGCTATCACTACTCGAACTCGTGATTACCCCTGTGATGCATGTGAAGGTGATAAGAATAGCACGTGCTGACTCTGCTTGGTAGCAATGGCTCCTACTACTACTCCAACCCTAATGGAAGTAGCTACTACAACAGCGGGTCGGGAAGCTCGAATTACACCCCACCCTCCGGCTCCGGGGGCTCTGGGAAGAAATAGATAGACACCAGTCTTGTGGTCCATATCTTGAATCATTTATGAGGTTATGGGAAAGGCAGAGATATTCTTAGATATACCTCTTCGCCGGGTTTCCTAAGGGGTGTCTCTTCATTGGTTACCGAGGTAGGCCATGGATCCAATAGATAGTCAAATAATTGCTTTCTATATTAATTTGAATCTGTGCGGAGTTTGATGTAGGAAGGTGAATATCAAAAAGTAGTCCCAGCTATATGACATGTGACCAATACATCAGGAATCATAAATGTGGATACAGTGCGATGAAGTACTGAACAGTCTCTACCCGAAAGCCTCGAAGCGAACACACTATTTCGTATATTGTTTTCGCCCTACTTTGGCCTCTCTTCTTTTGCCTCTATTTGTGTCTTTTTCACCCATTTTCGAGTGCCTCGGGTTAATCATATGGATTGTATTCGGGACATGAAAAAATTCCTGGCCCATAGCTACATGAATACAATTCAGAAAGAATAACTTCCCGCTGATCTATTTCTCAGCCTGGTAGTCACCTCAAATTCTTCAGATATTGTTGTCATCGAGGATCAATCAACTAGCCATTTATATAGCGAGGTCCGGCTAGCATGGTAGAGGCAATTTAGGAGACGTAGCTATAATATCAGGTATATCTGAGTGGCCAGTGGGATCACAGAGCTCTATCATCTCAAACTCTAGCATGCAAAGGGATCCTGTATCGCTGTCATAGATAATGTCGTGAGGCCTGCAGTCGCATACCACAATCGATATGGTTCTGGGGATCAGAGAGCGTAAGGGTCGGGCTAACAAATCACCGTAGTCTCCATGTCCGCGACAAAGAAGCACATGTAGACAAATACAACCCGAGGCACTCGGAAATGGGCATAAAAGAGATGAAAAAGAGAGGGCAAAGTAGGGCGAAAACAATGCATGAAAGGTATACTGGCTTCAAGGTGTAGCAGCGCTCAGAGGTAAAAGGGAAGACGTAAAGATGACTTCTACATCTAACTAGCCTGCCGTCCTAAAGGCGGCATGTGTCAGACTAAACCTTGAAATAAACTTGGAAGGCAGCGGCCCTGTAGGTCCACGTATCGGTAATAGGCGCCAGCCTCGAGAAAAGCTTGTTACGTAGAAATATGAAGAAATGAAGAAAAAGCAGTCAAGTATATATAGTGTCATCCTTAACCGTAATATCGCCTATACCACCCGTAGCTAGTGCCATATCAGCGGCAATATCATATCGCCTTTCTGAAATTCGACAACGTTAGCCCGGTTGTTAGTGTTAGACTCAGATCTAGCGGTTCGTAGGCATTGTTAGGCATCAGGTCTTTCAGTAAGGCTCAATTTCTTTCCTTTTTTGTCTTTTCGAACTATCAAGAGTCACGCTAGCATGTAAGACATGAGGTAAATGGCCATATCTCCAGGCAAGGAAGCTTTTACTCTATTCTTCTTCGAGTTATGATCACAACAGGAATACCAAAGGACTTGGAATAAAAAATAAACAAGTTTTATTACATTTCAATGCAAAATAGGAAAAATGAACATTTAAGGCTGTAGCTATAACGCGGGAGCTCGGACCACGCAAATCTGGAGATCGCGACTTTTGGATCGCGCCCTTAATCTCCGGCTCTCATCCCCTCCCCTGCTCATCCGTACCTTGACGCATTCCCTTCTATCCTAGTTCTTATTTGGGCCCTGTCATGTCCCAGAACAATACCTGAAGCCCAGCTCTATACCCGATCACGACCGCGCCCCTCCTTGCCCTCCCTCGCGCATAGCGCTGATACGTGACGCTCAATCGAGCCCGACCATCCGGACACCCCAAGGAATAAATTAGCAGCTGTGACTGCTCTCGGGCTGGCGCGATGCACATCATCAAGCCGGTCTGGCTCACACACGGAGGTACGGGTTCAATCGCCCTGGATTTCTTTATCCGTTGGTCCTCCGGACGCCGACATAACCCTTCATATTCGAAAACACTCCATGCTGGGCGGATTTTGCTAACGGCATCCTTTCGTACAGGTGAACGCAAGGACTTCGAGGTTTATAGCTGCGATGTTTCGCCAGATGGGAAACGACTAGTGACGGCGGCTGGAGGTGAGCGTGACCCTTCCTGGCATGATTCGGATCGCACAGCATGCGCACACCCGAGGTATTGTTACTGATATCGGGCACTTGATGTTTTCTAGATGGTTACGTTCGGATCTGGTCCACTGAGGCCATTTATGGTACCGGAAATGCTGAACTTGCGGGCAAACCGAAACAATTGGCGTCGATGAGCAACCACTCAGGCACCATCCATACTGTTCGCTTTTCGCCCAATGGGAAATACCTTGCGTCGGGTGCGGATGACAAGATCGTTTGCGTGTACATGCTCGACGCCAACCCTCCAACACACTCGTCAACATTCGGTACGTTTCAAACATTTCGGCCACCAAAGACCGACCCAGACACTTATAGTTATTGCAAATAAACAGGCACGGACGAAGCACCCCCAGTCGAGAACTGGCGCACAATTCGACGATTGATCGGTCATGACAACGATGTCCAAGACCTCGGATGGTCGAATGACTCCTCGATTCTCGTATCCGTCGGGCTGGATTCAAAGGTCGTGGTGTGGTCCGGTCATACATTCGAAAAGCTGAAGACGATAGCAATCCACCAAAGTCACGTTAAAGGTATCACCTTCGACCCCGCCAACAAATACTTCGCAACGGCCAGCGATGATCGTACCGTCCGCATCTTTCGATTCACCTCTCCTGCTCCAAATTCCTCTGCCCACGACCAGATGAACAACTTTGTTCTCGAACAGACTATCACCGCTCCTTTCGCCAACTCTCCTTTGACAGCATACTTCCGTCGATGTTCGTGGTCACCAGATGGGATGCATATCGCTGCTGCAAATGCCGTAAACGGGCCTGTCAGCTCTGTGGCTATTATCAACCGTGGGTCCTGGGATGGTGATATCAATCTTATCGGCCACGAAGCGCCAGTCGAGGTTTGCTCATTCTCTCCGCGACTGTATGCAACCGAGCCACCCAACAAGAAGAAAACGGATGGCCAGGGCTCTACAGCCCAACATCACATCACTGTCATTGCCTGTGCTGGAGGAGACAAGTCCCTCAGTATTTGGATCACTAGCAACGCTCGGCCGATAGTTGTCGCCCAAGAGATGGCTGCCAAGGCGATTTCGGACCTGGCATGGACCCCCGATGGGAAGTGTCTCTTTGCTACTGCCCTAGATGGCACAATTGTGGCAGTCAGATTCGAAGATGGAGAGCTGGGATGGGCCACGGAAATGGAAGAAAATGAGAAATCGCTCACCAAGTTTGGAACGAATCGAAAGGGCGCGGGGATCACAGAAACCACGGACAGTCTGCTTCTGGAAGAAAAGAGCAAGGCAGGTGAGATCAAGGACGTTGAAGGACGAATGGGTGCCTTGATGGGCGACGCGGAGCCTACCGCAAATGGAGAAAAGGCAGCGCAACCTTCCAACGGAGCGACTCCTGCTCGTGCCTCTTCACCGGCCCCCGAGACCAACAAAGCACAGCCCAATGGAAGTGCTTCAACCCCCGCTGCGTCGGAATCTGAAAAGCCGGATCCTTACCAGGCCAAGCTGGAAAGGCTCAAGCAGCGCCCAACATACACCAAGGAAGGCAAAAAGCGCATTGCACCATTGCTGGTCTCAGGAGCTGGGGCGGGCGAGTCATCTCTTCCACAAGCTCGTCTGATGGCTTCAGTCAGCAATCAAGTCAAAGCAGATGCTCCGACTACCATCGTCGACTTATCAAAACCATTCGACGGTCTTCCTAAGGGTGGCTTGACCACTCTTCTTCTCGGAAACAAGCGAAAGCTGGCCCAGATGGATGGCGATGAAGATGGCAGCGTTGAAAAACGGGTAACCCTTGCCAGCCAAAATGGCGCAACTCCCATCATGGCCAACACTCCCGATGGTCTCCTCCCGGCCCAAGTACAGTCTGCTGCGACTGGCCAACAGCCTACCCCGGATTTCATTCGCCCTGCAGTCACCAATCCTTGCATGTCGGTCAGTCAGCTTCGTTTAGCTGTTCCCAAAATCCGCAGTCAGATTCTCCGCGCGCTGGATACCAGCGGGAAACCCACGGAACCGCCTGGTACTGGTGCGGACTCGAGCAGTAGTAAGGGCCGCGTGGACGTGGTTTTCGAAGCTCGGAATCCCTCCCCAGCGAGCCTGACTGGCCGCGCCGTGGATCGGGAACCAGTACGCTTGACTTTGTTCCGCGGGGAACAACCGTTGTGGCAGGACTTCTTGCCACGGACTGTTCTTCTAGTCACTGGAAATCAAAGCATGTGGGCAGCTGGCTGCGAGGATGGGTCAATCTACCTCTGGACACCGTCAGGTCGTCGTTTGGTGAGTGCACTAGTTCTCGAAGCACAGCCGGTCATTCTAGAGTGCAATGGACCATGGATCTTGTGCATTTCTTCTGTGGGCATGTGCTACGTCTGGAACGTGAAGCACCTCTCTTCTCCTCACCCACCAGTTTCTCTCCAGCCCGTATTAGATGCAGCAATTCACACGTTGGGTGCGAACCCAACCGCTGCCCCAGCAGTGACAGATGCACGCATCAACTCGGAGGGTCGGGTTGTCGTCTCCCTATCTAACGGTGAAGGATACTCATATTCTCCAGCCATGTTCACGTGGCAGCGCATCACTGAAGCGTGGTGGGCTGTAGGCAGTCAGTACTGGAACACCACAGACGCACCCGTAAACAATCTACAGGCCAAGGATGCACAGCAAGACAACAAGGATGCCAAGGCAGCTGTTGCAGCTGGCATCATCCCCTGGCTCGAGCGGAACACTACCAACGAGACCCTGCTTCGTGGACGGGCATACTTCCTCCAGCGTCTGATCAAGGTCCTGTTGTCTCGCGAGGGGTACGAGACATTCGAGTCCAGCGTGTCCATCGCGCATCTCGAGAACCGTCTTGCCGCTGCTTTGTCTCTAGGTGCCAAGGAAGAGTTCCGCTTATACCTGTCCATGTACGCCAAGCGTATCGGCGCGGAGGGGTTGAAGCTGAAGGTCGAGGAATTGCTGAAGGGCTTAATCGGCGGTCTTTTCGAGGATGATGATACTACTGAGGGAATCCTGAAATTGCAGGCGAATGAGCGTGAGGGCCGGAACTGGCGCGAGGGATCTGACGATCTATGCGGCTGGCCCCGGGAGACGTTATTGAAGGAAGTGATTCTGGCGCTCGGTATGTTTCTGTCAATTTTGATCTCTTTTCCCAATGCGTTATTTGCTAACGAATGCTTGTTTAGGCAAACACCGTGACCTTCAACGTGTGACTGTGCCTTATGCTAAGCTGCTGGATATGGTTGACACCTCGTCAGAAAATGGCGATGCAATGGATCTATAGCGATCTTCATCTCTCTTTCGTTTATACCTCGTCTTTTTTTTATTTTTTTTTATTTTTTTTATTCTTATTTGTGGCGTTCATGAAGTTCGGACTGGGTTACCTTGGCAAAAGGGTTGCATTATTATATCTCTGCTGGGGCGAGATTGGAGATGACATATTTCATTTCGTGCTGTATTTGTATCATAGGTTTCTCTTTGGGCTCGCTCCTGTTTATCCTTGATAACCGGACTGCCACCTTGCTGCAATACTTTCCGCTTGGTCTCGTTTACGAGCACCCGTGATAAATCCATTTGTAATAATAGCTTGTGCAAATAGTGAATAGTATTGGTAAGGATAGGTCCATAAGCCATCCATGTTATATATCAGAAGATTGAACGGCGGCAGTGACAGGAAGGTCGTTCATGTGGTGTACGTTGTAGTGCCTGTCCTTGAACTGATGGTCAAGGTTGACTAGAACATACCGATATAGCTTCTACCCTGCCAATTACTCCCATTAACAGGTCAACTTACTCTGTTCTTCTATACAATAACATTACGCAGTGTGACGTCGTCAGGGCTTAGCCATCACGTGGGCGGTAATTTCTTTGCAGGCAGAAAATTCGATGACATCTGGCGCAACCTCATCACTTTTGGTTCTTGACTGCCAAACACGCACTCATTTACTCTCCTTTCCTCATTGATCTTGCCCACTCCAATTGTGGGCGCCGGCATCACGTCTTCCACCTCCTCCTTACTCTTCCTTCGTATCGTCGATCGATCCGCAGCTGGTCCTGCATTTGGCGCGTTCCATCCCTGCTCCCGCTTCCGCCTTTCCACCTCCCCCCACCTCCCACCTCTCTTCTGTCGCTTCTACTCAAGCAAGAAGAAAAAATCCAACAAAATGCCTCCCAAGAAGCAGCAAGTTCAGGAGAAGGTCTACCTGGGTCGTCCCGGAAACAACCTGAAGAGTGGTATCGTATGTGAGCAAGGCCCCCACCCTTTTTTTCCTTTTTTTCCCAGCACAGTCCACTTTTTAATTCCACACACAAACTATTTAAACTCCCCCTGTCCCCTGCCTTTCACTTTTTTTTCCTTTCTTTTCCACCACCATCCATCTAACAATGGCTTTAGGTTGGTCTTGCCAACGTCGGCAAGTCGACACTCTTCCAGTCTATCACTAAGTCCTCCCTGGGTAACCCGGCCAACTTCCCCTTCGCCACCATTGACCCCGAGGAGGCCCGCGTTATCGTCCCCGATGAGCGGTTCGACTGGCTTGTTGACCACTACAAGCCCAAGTCCCAGGTTCCCGCTAACTTGACCGTCTATGATATTGCCGGTCTGACTCGCGGTGCTTCCACCGGTGCTGGTCTGGGTAACTCTTTCCTGTCGCACATTCGTGCCGTCGATGCCATCTTCCAGGTTGTTCGCTGCTTCGATGATGCCGAGATCATTCACGTCGAGGGTGATGTTGACCCTTGCCGTGATTTGACCATCATCAACGAGGAGCTGCGCATCAAGGATATTGAGTTTGTGAACAAGGCTCTTGAAGCTCTGAAGAAGCAGACCCGTCGTGGCGGACAGTCCCTGGAGATGAAGAAGCTGAAGGAAGAGGAGGCCACCACTGAGTTCATTCTTAAGTTCCTCGAGGAAGGTCATGACATCCGCAGCAAGACTGACTGGACACCCAAAGAGGTATGTTTGAAAACTTTTTCTTTCCCCGTCTTTTACATTTTCCCCACAACCACCACTCCTACAATGATGAATAAGAGCTTTGCTCGAATCAAACCCAGCTCTTCGAGTGCCCTCAAATTTATAAACTCACGAAGGGGGCACCTTGAGAACAAAAGTTATAAACTGAAATTGGAGTCACATCTTCTATTGCATCACTCAATACCTTTTGTGAAACCTCACACTAACCCAACGGGTTTCTAGGTCGAAGTCATCAACCCTCTGCTCCTCCTCACTGCCAAGCCTGTGGTGTACTTGGTTAACCTGAGTGAGAGAGATTACATTCGTCAGAAGAACAAGTACCTCCCCAAGGTCTTCGAATGGATCAAGGCCAACTCCCCTGGTGACCCCATCCTGCCCATCTCGGCACAGTTCGAGGAGCGTCTGACTCTGATGCACGACGATGCCGCCGCTGCTGAGGAGTGCAAGAACCTGAGCACCCAGTCTGGTCTGCCCAAGGTCATCACCACCATGCGCAAGGTTCTCAACCTGGCCAGCTTCTTCACCACTGGTGAGGATGAGGTTCGCCAATGGACCATCCGTAAGGGCATCAAGGCCCCCGCTGCGGCTGGTGTTATTCACACCGACTTCGAGAAGACCTTCATTCAGGCTATTGCGTACAACTACAGTGTTCTGCGCGAACTCGGTGATGAAGCTGCCGTCAAGGCCGCTGGTAAGATCATGACCAAGGGTAAGGATTACGTCGTCGAGGATGGCGATATCCTCCTTATCAAGGCTGGTGCTGCCAAGCACTAGGTTCAGATAGAAAATACCTCTATGAATTATATCCCTGAATGAATCTTGTGAATAAAACCATCTACTCTGTGTCTGTATTAGCACAACTAGTAACTTTCACCTGCAACAACGTAACCAGTCCACCTGGCCGTCTCCCGTGTGGGGAGATACTGTTTAAAGCAAATGAGCGACATGCTGTGGATACAGGTACATAGACTGGAAGGTCAATAAGTTACTACTTACGACCTCGAAGACAGGATATAATTGTAAATTCCAAAACAGTTGCGCGCGGCCTTTTTGGACAGCTTTTATAATGATTCAAATGAGGAAATTCTTGAGCTAACACTCCGACGACCTTCCTCACGTATAGGCTTATAGAGCCCTGTCCAGGTTCTGATCACAATTCCTTGAATGGGGGATGTAGATGCGAGATTTCGGATATGTGTAGGTCGGTGTCTAGGCGAAGGGCCAACGGCTCTATTGGATGTGAGAACGTTGCTCGTGAAGTAAGGTTGTGTCTAGTATCTATATTGGGTCTGTCCTTTATAGGATTCCAAAACGCAACCACAAACAACCAGGAAGCCGATCGAAATAGCCTGGTAAGCTTGACACCTCAACACCACAATCCTCATCGACCCTTTGCTATTTTGCTTCTTTTACATTTTCACGGCTCGTCTTCCACGCCTCGAAGCCAACACCTCGACACCGCCACTCTCATCAACTCTTTACTTTCTCTTCGTCTCCACTGCTCACCACCCACACTTCGACCCATCATGCCACCAAAGTGGAACATCGAAAACGACGGCAGAGTAAGTCTCAAACTTGCCATATCTGGGCTATGATCCATTCTGACATCTCCAGATCCTCCTCGGGATTCTGAGCCAACTGAAGGATGTGAACGTCACCCTCGACATGGACAAGGTTGCCAGCTTTGTCGGACCCGGTATGCACCCTGAACGCTCAAATGAGATCTTGCTAATATATAGACAGAGTTTACTGCCAACTCTGTGAGATATCGTATCTCTCGCCTCAAGAAGCAGGCGGAGGAAGGGCTCGCGGAGAACGACCCTCATACTCCTACCAATACACCCCAAAAGCGAAAGCTTGGTCCTCGCACCCCCGCAAAGAAGAGACAGAAGAACACTACTGATGAGGAAGGGAACAGCATGGATGCTCCTTCGGCAGACAGGTCTCATGTTGTTATTGCAGTGGATAAAGAAGAGGAGTCCACAGATGTTAAGGATGAGAAAGTCAAGACCGAGAACAAAATCGAAATCATCTATGACTCGGATGAAATCAAAGAGCTTGGCATAAAGGGAGAGAAGGAGGATACCAAGCAGGCTATCAAGGCTGAAAGCGACGACGACTTTTATGTGGTTTAGGGATTTATGGCCTTGAAGAGAGAAGGATTGATAGTTTTGTTGTTGAAACAGATGTCAGGCCCTGCATTATTTCCGATGCCCAGAGATGCTACCTTGAATTGAGTGATTCTGAACCATTTCTCTCTTGAAGAAACATCGATGGTCGATCTTTCAACGCTCCACTCCCATATTATATACAGCACGTGACCAAACTCCCCGCGGCATCCCACCACACGAGCTTCGCTTTCACGGTATTGCAGCCTTAACCAGCACCATGTTCAAAAAAGAGTGAGTCGACGCCTTCAATAACTCTGAGACACCATCCAGATATTGCACTTGCATGACTGAGCCCCCTTCACCAATGGGGAGTGCACAATTCTCCAACTCGGACACCGCAAGGCCGCAAGAGCTGTCAAACCACTCGGATGGGGTTGTTTAGACGGCCACTAGTGGCCAAGAAGGATGCAGGGCCCCAAAGAACCATACGCTGACATTTTTTGCCCCCTAGTATTCCCCCCAGCAACCGATCAAAGGTCAAGTCCTCGGTGCAGCGCGGCCTACGCCAAAAGCTACTGGAGACCTACCCCGGCCTCGAGCCATTCATTGAAGATGTCATGCCAAAGAAGGCCTCATTGGAAGCCGTAAAACTGTACAGTCCCACCCCTAGTACCCCATACCCAGCACGATTATATCGACTTTTTTCGCCTGCCATCTACCCTGCATCCAGCAATACAGACCGCAAAGCTAACCACGGTTCTTCTTTCTTTCACTCAGCCCCGAGCGCGTCACCCTCTACACAATAGATTCAACACCTCTGTTCTTCCAACCTATCGACGGACCTCCCGTCCCGCATCTCCGCCTCATCCACCAATACCCCTCTGCCATCCCGACAATCCAGATCGACCGCGGTGCCATTCGATTCGTGCTCTCTGGCGCAACGCTTATGGCTCCCGGCCTTACCTCCCCTGGGGGTAGACTGCCTGATGCCGAGCACGCTATTGAGGCTGGGCAAATTGTTGCTGTCAAGGCTGAGGGCAAGGAGGAGGTTTGTCTTGTCGGTATGCTGAAGGTTGGCACTGAGGAGATCAAGAGCAAAGGAAAGGGTGTTGTTATGGATGAGGGTCACTATCTTGGTGATGGATTGTGGAGGATGCACCTTGATTAATTCATGCATTGGTTTAAGGGGGTTTATGGGAATTTTTCTGCCTGTGAATGGTCTTTTTGATATTGTTGGCATATACCTCTGGATAGTGTGGTGATTATTATGTGCTCGACGAAATGAAATGAAATATCTGTCCCACGGGCTTGAATCCAGGTGAACTGTAAATGTTGACCCCCTGTTTAATTCTGAAACAACTTGGAGAGAAACGAGCATATCTCTGGGAATGTAAAGAACTGAAATTGCTCTATTTAAGCTTGGAATATAGGGTAGGGTGCTGGGGTACTTTTTCCAGTATGTATGAAATAGACCAGATTCAAGTTAATCTCGGTTCTGCACAGCGTACCACGTGCCAACTCTGCGTATCAGCCATATGTTTCTTTTCAATTCTTTTCAACTATGATTTGTGATTTGACCTCCTATTTCTGTTTTACAATGGCAAATCACCAATTGGGAATAGCGCCTTTGCATTTATCCCCGCCAGTAATGATCGCGGGAAAGGGCTCGTGCACCAGGCCTCGGCTTAACAGGGATAACCCTGAAAGAAACCCCCCTAAGAGGCCATCTTAAGATGGACGTTGAAAAGTCCTGAGCATAAGATAACGTTAAAATATACTGTGAAGTTATTCTTCTACTGAGTCACTATACTCACTTGGTTTCTGGGTCAGATTCAGCGGCACATCGACATTGTGGCAATAAAGTTCACCAATGGATAAGGGTCGAAGTAAATGAACCAGACGAATAGGCGGGACCTAAGCAAGCCGCTAACAAAGATGAAGATAAAATGGACTGTGCCTCACCCTTCCGTGGCTTCGTGGGGCTTTTCTTCCTCTTTTCCTTAACCTTACCTTCACTCTCGAACTAGGAAAGACCTCTCTGCCTCCCATGGACTCTGCAGCAAGTGCCGGATCGGCCAAGAGTGCCGTGGACAAGAACAAAAGCCAGAGAGACCTATCTCCAGCTGAAAGATCGATCCAACATGGCGATACCGATATCTTGCAGGGGGAGAAAGTCGACGAAGCTCTAGCTGCCAAGATGATGCTAATCAACGATGTGAGACATGTATACACTCCATGCAGGAGAACCAAAAGCTGACCCGCGTATCTCTAGACCATCGATGAGATTGGATTCACTGCTCACCACTGGAAGCTATTCTGTTTGAACGGATTCGGATATGCGGTCGACTCGCTCATTCTCTTGATTCAGTCTATCATTTCGACGCAAGCTAGGCTAGAGTTTCAACCTAGCTATGCCACGGGTCTTACAATTGCGGTCTATGTTGGAATGCTGGTGGGTGCCATATTCTGGGGATTTTCAGCAGATATAATCGGCCGGCGCTTTGCCTTTAACTTCTCGCTATTTGTCTCGTCGGTTTTCACTATAGTTGCAGGGGCTTCGCCGTCTTGGGTTACACTCGGATTGTTTGTTTGCTTGAGTGCTTTTGGCGCTGGAGGAAACTTGGTACTGGATACTACGGTATTCCTGGAGTATCTGCCTAGCAGAGAACAATGGCTATTAACACTAATGGCTGCGTGGTGGGGTGAGTTTGCTTTTATCCGAAGCTCTTGTTGCAGAGCCATTCAACTAACTTGGAATAACTAGGCCTCGGTCAGCTCATTGCAGGGTTATTTGCCTGGGCCTTTATTCCCAATTACTCATGCAGCGACGCAGCCACCTGTACCCGGGCCAACAACCAAGGATGGCGCTATGTATGGTATACATCCGGTGCCCTGGTGTTTCTTCTCTCCATACTTCGAATCACAATCATTCGACTTGAAGAGACACCCAAATTCCTCATCTCCGAGGGCCAAGACGAGAAAGCAGTACGAGTCCTACAAAACATCGCCAATAAATATGATCGCCCATGCAGTCTCACCATTGAGCGCCTGCAAGCATGCGGACAAATTGTCCAAAGACGAAAGGCAGGATCCAGCTGGTTGACACGACTGATCTCCCCAAGCGAAGTATTCTTCCACCTCCGTGGACTTTTTGCAACCCGCAAGATGGGCCTATCCACCACACTGGTGTGGTTCTCATGGCTCCTCATCGGTCTCGCCTATCCACTCTACAACGTGTTTCTGCCCAGCTACCTTGCGACCCGCGGCGCCAATTTCGGAGAAGATAGCCCTTATATCACCTGGCGGAACTATGCTATCAACAATACCTGCGGTATCTTTGGTCCGGTGTTGGCGGGATTTATGTGTCGCTCGCCTTGGTTCTGGGGCCGTCGGGGAACTATGATTATCGGCGCAGTGGTTACAATGATCTTCTTCTTTTGTTATACCCAAGTCCGCACTGCTAGTCAAAATGTTGGCTTTACGTGTGCTATCTCATTCTGCTTGAATGTTTATTATGGCACTCTTTATGCTTACACGCCTGAGGTTTGTCTCCTTTATACACTGATTCCATGATAACTATCTTGGGTCCCTTGTTTGATACTAACTGCTTGACAGGTATTCCCATCTGCTCATCGTGGTACAGGGAACGGTGTCGCTATTGGACTAAATCGAATCATGGGAATTGTCAGTGCCGTGGTGGGTCAGGCCGCCGATGTAAGTGTCAATACATTCCCTCTTCTATTTGAAGACACCTTTTGTGAAGGTGGAGCTGATCATAAATTAGACCAACACACCTGTACCGATTTACATTTGCGCCGCGCTTTACATTGTGATGGCAATCGTCGCTGCGGCTTTCCCATTCGAGCCGTATGGCCGACGGAGTAGCTGAAGATGCCTCATGCAACAAAGGCATTGTATCCACTCATAGAGTTGAATATTGTGCTGGCGATTTCTGGTCATATCCAGATTCAACACATATCACCAACGTCCCTATGATCTATAAATACGTATGTACCCCTAGTGAAATTCAAGAGAATGCATATCCACCCAAACAACAGAGCAATATGCGAAAGCGGTCTGTTGATGACGATGGATCTCTCAGAGGGAAAGGAAAATTGGATCAAGACGGAGATCGAGGTTATGCTTGGACAGCAAATGATCTGTGCTGTTGGCAAAAATGAATGGCCTAATTAAGCCTTCACCGCAGGTGAATGGTTGGCGATTGAAATGATGAGGAAGGATCGGGATTTGATTATTATGGAACTGAACCGTGAGAGTGAGACGGAGCAAATTTCAATTCTTCGTGAAACAGGATGGGTATTTGCTGAAGACCAGGCGGCTGAGTGGTTGTTTGGTGTTTATGCGGCAAAGCCTGGGACTACTAATGATGACGTCGTGGTTGATTTTAAGAACCTTGTTATAGAGTTGGGAAATTTGGACCGAATCCTACTCTACATGATGGGAAAACTGGATATTATGAGATTATATTACTAGTGACTTTCTAACGTTTTGAAGAAGATTGATTGGGTATCAGCTGTGAAGATGTGGAAAGTGATGACTGGGAGCACATAGCGTGAGCCAGACCAGGACCAGTTGACATGGCTATTCCGTATTCCTTATTCAAATAGCCAGAGTTGTCCATGGCGCGAGGTTAGGACTCGGGTTTTGGATAGGCTTCGGACGTAGATCTGGAATTTCCGGCATAATTCTGCAAGATTTTGTGGATTGGCATGCTGCCGTTACTGCGTTCGGTGATCAAGAAGTGAGAGTAGAGCAAGGTAACTCAAAGGGTATTTGCCGAGCTGGTGATATCTGTGAGTCTGCGCGTTTGGGCCTCTTGTGTGTTTACGTGTGAAGCCTTTCATCTCCGAAAACAGCGCTCCAATAATCCTTCACAGAAGCGCATATACCAACATAATCTCTCCATGAGGAGAACTTATCTTCAAGCTCACAGGCAGTCCAAAGCATCTCTTGCCAAAAAGCTCTCTCAACATCAACCTTGGAACTGAAGTCCTTGACTACATTTTCAGGAATTGTCCAAGCACGGGTGTAGGTACCATCATCGGCGAAAGCAGGGTTGACCGCGCCGTGATCGAAGACAGTAGCCGGGTTGAACTTGGGAACATTGGCATGAATAAAGAACACGCTTGGTGCTGGCGCCTCGTCGCCCCGAACTCGCCACTTGCCTTGGCTGGTTAACTTGAAGTCCTGAATGGGGTTGAATTGGGCCATTGCAGAGCCAGCCATACCACCGTAGGTACGATGACCTAGAGCACAAATCGACTCGCTGACTTGATAGAAGTGCTCTTGCATAACTGATGCAGCAGCCACGAAGGTTTCCTTATCACCTTCCCCTGCAGCGCCCTGCGACAGGAGTGGGTAGTAGTGAGACGGGCCCCAATAGTTGTAGTAAGTACAGAGCAGGAGGGTACGCGTATGGGTCTTCTTCGATATAAGTAACTCCCCGGATTCAGTTGACTGTCGCAGTCCCATTGGCGGAGCAACCTGGTCAATGATTTCGTAGAAGAGAGGTGACGCGGATGAAGCCCAAAAATCAGGCCAAGTGACCATCTTCTTTGAACGGAAAGGCTCATCCCAGAACAGATCTTCCGGCTTCTCCAATGGAAAAGAATCAGCATCGAGGAACAGGATTTCTTCGAATGAAGAGAAAAGCATTGCGAATGGCTTGTATTGGTATTTCTCGATCTTAGACGGCGCAACGCTCAGAATCCGAGATAGCACTAGACACCGCGCGTTCAGTGATGGCAACACTTCATCGCAGATATATTCCTCGTATTCATCTTCATCGGCCAGGAACACTTCCATCGGTAGCGTTGACCCTGTCCGGCGGAGCATTCGCAGCGAAATCACTAGCACGGGGAGGTAGGAACCGCCTGCGGTCGAGACCACGCCCTTTGTGCCGGGTATGTAGCTGAGTTGAGGGGGCGAGTGGGAGATGGCGCCCACAAATCTGGTATGCGCGTGTTTCATTGTGGCTACATCATTTTCCGGGACGTGGAGGTAATTCGGACGCGGCGGTGCATCTTTATATCTGAATCCTACTGCCTGGGCCTTCTCTTCCTCAGTCACCGAGGCGGTCGTGTTAGGCGCATTGTTTTCCAAGAGTGTGTGGAATTCCCGCCAAAATCTCTGGTGTAATGCTGTCAAGTCGGAGATGGGTCCGAAGGAATGGGCGGAAGTGCTGTAATTCGATGGGACGTATGCGGTACGCCATCGTGATAGGGTCCAGGTGAGAAGGATGGCGAGAGTAAATGCTGGCAACAGCGTCCGCACACGCAGACGGAATCGCCGAACCGTCATCAGAACTTGCCGATGGTCTTGAGTGTTGAGATGAATACACTCCACAGGTTAAGGTTAGGCTCGGATGCTAACCAGCGGATCACTGACGTCGAGGATGGAGCCTGGTACCTGAGGTGTTTGATGACCTGTCAGATATGGAATCTTTCTTTTATTTGACGAGAATCGTGCACAGAGGAATGCCAGACTGCCCCTTGACTGCACAAACATAGGCTTAAGGTTTTGGACACCTCGTGTCTAAGGCCGCAAGGCAGAAGTTGTACTTTTAAGGTAGTGTAGTTTACCGTATGCCATTCAACACCAGCTACATCTAGGATGTATTACAAAGTGATACTTTCAAGTATCTAGCTCTAAAAAAGCATGTGACTCGGCAGAGTAATTGCATTTGGATAAAGTACAGCATCGTATCCAAAAGCCAAACCTCAAGACAACAATCATGCGTCTCTGATCCCAGGTAGTCATCTATGGCGATCGCAAAGTTCAATTCGTTGAAGGTATAGCTCAATACTAATCTGAATTGTTCCGATAAAGGCAACACATCGCATAACGACCCCAAGGCCAGAAGACTGTATCATACCGACACTCGACAAGGGGGAGGCGCTAATCCTATTTGCATCCGTCTATCATGAAGGTAGAACTAACATCACGGATGAATATCGTCTAAGCTATTCGTATTTCATGATAAGAGCCTATCTGAGGCAGGAGGAAAATCAAAATTTAGCCGATCCGGAAATTTTGGTTAAGCAGTACGATCGCGAAGTCCAGAAGTGTATGGGCTTAGAGTCTGAACGACCCTGCTTGTGGATGCGTCGAAGAACTTGATCCCGTTTACTTTCTCCATCCCGAGTTAGCAAGAACACAGAAGCCGCAGGGCTTTTAAGAGATTGTTTAGTAAGATACGGGAGATTTGATACATGTTCGTTTAGTAACGTGAATTTGTTCCATTGGCCTCGAGCTCATGAGGGTAGGGTCTTCTTGTCCCCTCTTTGAACCTATGCCCTCATGCCCATGGTTTTGTAGTAGTCGCCGCTCGATTTCCATTATGTCTCTTCTCTTTGATAAGCAAAGGTTGTGTAATGGGTTCTTAGTTGTCCAGGTATTGAACGCGACCCCAATCAAACAAGTAAGTGGGCGCTGAGCTGCCAACGGCAGATGCTGTAATTGATCTATGTAAATGCGAACAGTCAAGCAGGTAAAGAAACATTTGTTCGGCTTTGAATGAGGGAACATGTGAAAATAGACAAGAAGTACTGACAATAAACACAGGAAAAGAAAAAGTACAAAAATGACTGTATATCCCAATTAAACTGGGATGCGTTTACTCTCATTTTGGTGCTCCTTGTTTCGGTAAAACCATAAAGGAGCCAGTCCGAATACCATGGCTAGAAGGGCCAACAATGTGTTTCCCCAGCCAAGTCCGAGTTTGCCGTACATATCCGGTCCAGAGAGTGGCACTACGCCACCAATTATGCTGCGTACAAGGTTGTTCGCGGCGAGTGCACTAGCAGAGTAGGCAGTAAAAGCTCCGACCAGGTATGTCTGGACGCTGGTCTAGATAGAAAATATGTGTTAGTATGTACGTCGCAGAAGAGAGGGGGAAAGGAAGAAACGTCTAATCTTACCATTGAACCTGAGAAACCCACGCCAATAAAGAATGTGCCAAAGATTGGAACAATCCAGTGAATGTGATACTGTGCTGTCCAGCCATAAATGATCAATCCGACAGGAAGCGCGAAGGCAGCAGGAATCAGCATCAGAAGATGATATCTGGACATAATAAAGTCAGAATTTGTGCCAAAATCAACAAATACAAGTGAAGGGAGAGAACTTACTCGGCTCTCTCAACGCCGTTGCGCTGTGTGAGTTTAGTGTGAAGCTTATCACTATAGTGGCCTAGGAACAGCTGTGTGGCACAACCCAGTCCCATCCCAAGGTATGCGAGACCAGCAACTCCTTGACTAAATCCGTATTGATGTTGGAATACCACAGTATATGAGGTAAACAGAAGGTAGATAATGCCGTAGATCAGTCCCATGTAAAGGGCCATCACAATACTGACAGGGCTGGTACAGAGCAGCTTCATTGGACGCATTATAGCAAGGAAAATAAGTTGCTGAAGAGGAAGAGGCGATTTGCTTGCGGCTTGGAGGTCGGGGTTTCCAGTCTTCTTGCGGAGTCGAGAAGCTTTTCGTTCGAGAAGTGTGGGGGCATAGGTTTCCCGCAGGAAGATGAATCCTACAATTGCTGTGATAGCACTCTGAAATATTCGATATCTCATTAGCATTTTAAAATTTTTGAGGATGGAAACTAACATACCATAATGGTCAAAAGCCAGAAGATCCATCGCCAGTCGGCAGCCTCTGACAAGAAACCGCCAGCTACTGGACCCAAAACGGGTGCAAGGAGCATGGCCAGGCTGAAAACACTCATTATACTAAACAATGGATTAGTGGGTATGAGCATGCAGTCAATTCCCAATGTACTTACAATCCTCGCTCATTTGAGGGGATAAGGTCCGCAATGGTTCCTCCGCCATTTGTCAATGGGGCACCACCCATAACCCCAGAAAGCAGTCGGAATATGAGGAGAGATGTGGCGTTTGGAGAGATTCCGCAGCATGCAGTGCAAATAGTGAACAAGACATTGCCGCCGTGGTAAATCTTGTTTCGCCCGTAAATTTCAGAGAGCGGTGCGAGCACTAAAGGTCCGAGTCCGAATCCGATGATCTAAAGGCCACTAAGGTTAGTATTTGTACCCCCGTTAAGCAGAAGTCCTGATATTTGGAAGACTGACATAGATAGAGACTGCGAAGTTCATCACCATTGATGATGATCTGAACTCATTTTCAATTTGTAAGAGCGCCGGGGCCATCATCGATGAGGCAAGCGGGCTGTGATTATCTGTCAGCTTTCGAGTTGTTTATGTTGCAAGGGATTATACAGATGCCCGACGTACGTTGTGAAGCGCATTAGGCACACTGCGCCGAGAATCTGGTTCTTTTTGGATCGAGGCCAATTCACTGGTTTCTCTGGATCATCTGGGCCGTCCCAATCTACCACTTTCAATAGACTGGCGTTTGACGATGCACCCTCAGAAGGGCAAGAAGAACTGGGTGGCAGCTCGCTGATGGTCGCCTGCTGCGGCGACATCTTCTCTGCAGACATGATAGGTGTGACAACTCGGTTGTATAGATTTGTGTCTTTTTGAAGAGTCCTTAGGAAATGTTGTAAAGAGTGTAGTATATAAAAAGAATGAAAAAGAGTATAAAGAAAGAACGTTGATTCAAGCAACAAGAGCAACAAGCCGAAAAATAAGACTATAAATGGATGCTCATTTCATACATACATCCGATACAGATGACATCGCAAGACATTCCAATGCCCGATCCCTTGCTAAAGAGTACGTCAAGCCCGCACGTAACTACATTTGTCGCCTTGTTACAGAATGGGTCTTACCCTGCCGATCAAACTCAACACTTCACCCTTTTTCATCAACTGTGCAGAGTATTTTTTTCAAGTTTCATCAGGGTGGGTTAAAAATCATATGCACCGTGTCCCGAACTCCTGGATGCTATTTGTGTATGTACTTTGATCTTCCTCGACACTTGGCATTCTCCACAAATATGAACAATAATTGTGACCGAATCCACACGATCGCGTCAACGAGGGTAGATCAGGACCCTTAGCGACCCGAATCATCAGACGCCACAACCGTCACGTAGCGTGATGATGAATTGAGCCCCTTGGCATTTCGCTTGGCATTTCTACCAGCACGAACTATTGCAACTATTCCCTGATCCACAACGGTCCGCCCACTACGGGTGGTGATCAATGATCTACATCATAAGCCTCCCTCTTTATGCGAGACACCTGCAGCGGGAGTGCACAGGGGCCTTCTAGCTGAACTTTCGCGGGTCCCTGAATGTGATCCTTACACTAGTAGGGACCACGGGATTTGACTTACGTACCCTATTAAGCACGCAAGATAATTGACTGAGTCAATATTCCACCTTGCTAATGAAAACCCCCTGAACATCATGCAAAGATCTTGGCTCCATCCGTACTTCTGCGGGTTTCTTTTACCTATCAAATTATTCCGTTCTTGACATACCATTATAGAAACACCCTGATATAGATGCTGAGACAGAATAAAGGTTGTGGCGTCAGGGATGGATCCGGGATGCTGGGATGTGTGCGCTTTGATTGGATGAAACGTATGGCAGACCCACTATCTTTGTTTTGTTTGTACCTTGCGCCGGGGAGCCTTGGACCCGGAGTTCCATAACATGCAAGGTCTGTTAGAGAGAAATATATGGAAAGAGGCAAAAGAATTAAAGCATATGTACTCAAACAAGAGGCCGTTATTCAAGCGTTCATTTGCCAATGGCAATTATTTACATGCGTAGTGAGGCCACAAATATTAATATGTGCTCTGTCACAGCAGCACAGCAGCAAAGCCTGGTCAGTTATCTCTATCATCTGCTGAATAGGGGTTCTCGTCTGACACATCACCATCACGCCCACTTGGAAGGGGTGAGATCGACGACGTTGGAGAAAGAGACGACCACGATGGAGATCGAATCGGGAGATTCAAGCCCAGCCCTTTCACTCCTGCAGATCCATTTCGAGGGCCCGGTCCAGGACGCTGGCCATTGACAGGGGACCTGGAGTCGGGACGCAGGCCAACTCGGGTAATTGCGCGTCGAAGCATCTCACCCGAAGAATCTAGAGCTATGAGGAAGCGGGCCAGCTCAGCACACAACTCCCAGTCCCCTTTTTGCGAAGCCAAGCCGATCAAACGCACGACATATTCCTCGATGCGCCCATCGTGGCCCTGCTCCTCGTCCTCGAAAGCTTGCAATACGAGAAGATATCCAACCGCAGTTTTGAGCGAGTCAAGTCTCAAGGCTTGTTCGAACAAGTCCTTTGGCGGGGGCAGATAAGCGAACAATGTACGCCATGATCGCAGCTCTGTTTTGCGTGTGCATTGCACGACGATGTCAAGATATTCCCTGATGGGGAGGGACGCTTGGAGGAAAGCAATAACGGTTGGGAGCAGCGGCTCTTCGCGTTCCGCTGGGTTGTCGGATTTGCTGGCCTTGCTCTCGTTATCCACTTCGTCATCCAGGACGTGGTGAAGCAAGATTTCCAGGCCATGAGCAAAGTAGGACAAATGAGAGAAATGGCGGCATAGTGACAGAGCAGCAGGTGTTCCAAAGGTTGTAAGGCCATACTGTAAGAAATACGGCAGGAAAAGGTGGGTCTGAGGCGCATGTTAGTAAAAAGGAGTATAATTGATGGGGGAGGGGGTGTGTAACTTACTCGAATGGCGAACTTCAAAACGGTGAATGTCACATCACGTCGTTGCATCATCTCGGACTCAACTCCGAGCACAATACCTTTGTTCAACAACACAGACAGTGGATAGAAGTCAAGGGGAATGTGGAGTGGGCCCGGCACCGTCTCTTGTTGTAAAACATCTTGTACATCATTCCAAGCGAGCAGGTCTTTGCCCCGGAACATCCAAAGGGAGTCCCTGAGAGACAAACTGCTGGGAGATGGCTCAAGTGTCATCCCCGCAGAGGGACTGGGAGGCAGGGATTCATCAACCTGCGGGGCAAAGTTGAATGAAAGCTGGTCGCGCATCAGAATATAATATTCCACATCATGAGATACCACGCGCATGTCATATTTTAGTCCGCCTGTTTCGGACACCATGGGCTGCAGCAAAACCAAATTGCCATCCACAAGGAGAAGCACCGATGCGACTTTGACATCTTGAGATGGATCGCCATTTCCTGCTTTCCCTTTAGTATTTCAATCGATACCCCTCCATTGAATAAGAGAACTCACGCATTTGTTCCTCAGGCAAAACCCAGCTGATTGCTCGCACACGGGATGGCGCTCGAACAATCCCGTTGAAAGCGATCTGCCCAACAGGAACAAGAGTAATTTGGGAGTGTGTTGTATTGATGATGTAATGATAGAGAATATTATCGAATGTGTAGACCAAAAGAGAATCTTCTCCAGAGGGTCCGATGAACACAACTGGTGATGGGAGATATTCAGTGAACATGATGGAATTGTTGCCGTTGCCGAGAGAAGCTTCGCGCGAATAAAGGCGCACCTACAAGATGTCAGTCTTCAGTGGAATATCTGTATATCAAATATTTGGCATACCTCATATGAGCCGTCACTCTCAACCGCTGCAATCAGTATGTGACCATACCAGCACATCCCTCCTCGCACAGCAAATGAGTTCTCGGCATTAGAGTCTTCGAAGACCTTCCATCTACCACTATTCACGCTGTAATGGGCAAGGCCGCGCCGACCGGCGATTGCAACATATCGTCCATCCTGGGACACAACGCAAGCTTTAATCGGCCACTGAGAATGAAGATATGCTGGAGGATACTGGGCATGGTGCCAAAGGGAATCCTTTCCAGAAATTGTCATAAGATCCGGCATATCGTGACCACGATAGAGAATGAACTCGGTTCCAGTCTGCAGCAGACCTCGGGCCAAGTTTGCAGAAGAAAAGCAACCAGTCAAAGCACTGCGAGCGGTCTCCAAAATCCACAAGCGGCGATCGTTCTGCCCAGAGAGAATGATGTCTGAGCCACCGCCGATCCAGCAACCATTCGAAATGCCAGTCAGCCAATCTTCTGTATTCGTTGTTGCCAGCGCAGGGTCTGCCGAAAAGCTGTTCCCTCCAGGTTTCCCAAAGACACTCCATGTTGTCCAGCCATGTTCATAGCCTGCAAACAGACAATATCCGTCCGGTGAATAACTCATAAAAGACAAGGACCCGGTCGTTGTTGGCGAGGCTGGCAGCTGGAGCTTCTGTGAAAAGGGAACATTGCCCATGTAATCTTTCGCAGTGTAGACCCAGACTTCGCCGTTGGTGCAACTCACGGTTAGCAGAGAAAAGCGAGCATTCACTGCCACCTTCAATGCCTTATCACCGTCATGCTTCGGGTCATGGAAACAATGTCCGTGGAAAAGCTTCTTGGCTGCTTCAGAATCCTCTTGCGCCCCGGATTCTCGTTGCACGGCATATGCTTGGCCACTGCTCGTAATCCATATTAAAAGGTTCATTGCGCGGTCATATACCATCTCCACGATAGAAACCTTCTTTGATATCCCCAGTATGCGGCTCAGAAGCTCCGATGTAGTCTGTGTTCCACCTGCTTCAGGAGTCCATCGAATACACTGTATGGCCGCTGGTTTCACGGTGGCTACAACGAGTTCTTGATCCAGCGCCAGCGCCTTGACGATCCCCGATTCGATCTTGATGGCCATTCGGAACCGGATGCTGATGCTCTTAACCACATTAGCTTCTTCAACCGCTGAAAAGCGAGCCAGTTGCTGGCGACGATGATGTGTAGAATGATCGAATCGCTGCTGGTAGACTGGAGTCGTTGTGTCAGACGCCACCGAGTATGTCAGGAGGTATCCATTGAGAGTCTGTACAACGAGAATTGTTGAGTCCGGATGCATGAGAAGGTCGACATTGGGGCCGTATGTATTCAAGGAGAACCTGGATCTAGTGACTGCTGCAACAACTGCTGTGGGCTGTCACAATTATTAGTATCAAAGCCCAACTCCCCCGCCATAAACACCATGATTGTGAACATACTCGGGTCTGCCAAAGAGCAATGGATGTCTCTGTCATTGTCGCAAAGATTTGACCAGCTCTGGACACGCAAACACCCTTGATGGTTTCATCTTCCCATTTGGATGTGCCCGCGTCGGGGGATGGTTCAGTGCCCGCCTCATTTTGCTGTGTGTCCGGGATTCCTTGCTGAGCTTCATCATTCTCGTCATCGTTCAATGGGTTGGTACTGTCGCTGGTAGAGGAGGCATCGATTTCACGATCTTCGTATGAGGAGACATAGGGAATGTCGGGCCCGTTGACCGCATAGACCCGGGGTACTCCATGAGGCCAGTACATGGCTCACTTCAGGATCACGGGTTAAGACTGGCAATGGAGCTCACATGGAGTCATATCCAGTCAGGTAATAATTGTCAGAAGTGTAGACAGTCACCCCCCAGGTGAACATCAAACTGAAAACAACAGTCCAAACAGCTGGGGAAAACAGACCGCGGCCGATAAGCAGCGATCACGTGCTGGAGCTTGTCCCCCGCATTGCCTTACCTGTTTTTTTCCCTCTCCGTCTCCTAATTGAATTCCCCCCATTTAAAATCTCTGGAAGAATCGCTATCATGGTAGGTTACCAACGGTGCTGGACGCCACATCGAGCTGACAATAACACCTAGGCCCCAACAGAGAGCAAGAAGCGCCTGGCTTTGGCCGTCATCGATTTCCTAGGCTCCAGCCTGAAGGACGGCACCCTTACGGCCGACGATGCCGAGTCGATCGAAATCGCCCAATCCTGTATCGCCGACACCTTCAAGGTTGATCCTACCGATGAGGCCGCCGTGAAGGATGCCCTAGGCGGACAATCTCTTGTCGGAATCTATAGTGTCTACGAGAAGCTGCGCAACAAGTCAACCCCGCAATCGACCGAGGCAGGAGCTCAACAATCCCAGGAAAAGCCCAAGGCTGGTGTTCCGACACCCGAGTCCGATAAGCTGAAGTCCGAGGGAAATGCTCTTATGGCGAAGAAGGATTACCCCGGTGCCATTGAGAAATACACCCAGGCCCTCGAGATTGCCCCCGCCAACCCGATCTATCTCTCCAACCGCGCTGCCGCCTATTCGGCCTCTGTGCAGCACGAGAAGGCCGCAGAGGATGCGGAGCTTGCTGCTGCCGCCGATCCCAAGTACTCCAAGGCATGGAGCCGACTGGGTCTCGCTCGCTTCGACATGGGCGACTACCACGCCGCCAAGGAGGCTTACGAGAAGGGTATTGAGGCCGAAGGCAATGGTGGCAGTGAAGCCATGAAGCGCGGTTTGGAGACATCCACCCGGAAACTCGAGGAGGCCAGCCGCACCAGCGAGCCTCCTTCCGAGGACATTGACACTGCCCCTGGTGCCTCCCGTGGTGGTGGCATGCCCGATCTGTCTTCCCTGGCTAGCATGCTTGGTGGCGGCGGTGGTGGTGCCGGTGGTATGCCTGACCTGGGCTCCATGATGAACAACCCCATGTTCGCCAGCATGGCACAGAACCTAATGAGCAACCCCGATATGCTTGGCAACTTGATGAACAACCCCCGTCTCCGCCAGATGGCCGAAAACTTTGGCCAGGGTGGTGGCATGCCTGACATGTCTAGCCTGATGAGTGATCCTAACCTTGCCGATATGTAAGTCAATCAAAGCGTCAAATTCCGAGTGTCAATATACTAACGTATAATCCACAGGGCTCGGAACATGATGGGTGGCGGTGCGGGCGGCGCTGGACGAGGTGGCCAGAACTAATCCACTGGCACATCGAATGATTGATGGCATGAAATTGAAAGACCCAATCTGATATACCATGTAGCAAAGTCAAATTTCAAGCGTTCTTTAAGAAATACAATTCCTGGCACATGCCTCTCGGTCAGCTTAGGAGGGAAACTATATCCTATTGTACAAGAATGTCTGATAGAACCACGGAGCCAAATGAGTAAATCTTGGGAGGCTTCGCTTCTTCTACAGTAGACAAGAAGGCGCAGGTCACAGAATGCAAGTCAAGAATCTTATTTTTCTATATATTTACATGATTTCAAGACGCTTCGTAACGTTGCAGCCGGCGCTCGGCTTGTGATGATCCAGGGCGCAAACCTGACAACAGAAACCAAAACCAATAACCCAATGCAGTCATACTGGGTGGCGAGGGGAGAGTGGAAACACAATGCAAAAAGACGCCAGCAGAACACCTCAGGATCCAGAGAAATGCCATCAGATAAGATCCAACGCGCGTCCTAGTCTATAGAAAGGATGAAAGATTCAGTCCTGAGCGAGCCTAGTTATGTCTTGAGAGAGCAAGACCCTAGGCGAACAGGCCAAAAATCAACCGGGGCGGGTGAACAACAGGCCGAATGAAGGATTAATACATGAAAAAAAGAAAATCTCATTAGCCAGCGAAGACCAAAATTGCAGTCACTGGAATAAGCATAACCGTAAAGAAGTGCCAGGTCGACCAGGCTTGATATCGAACAGTCATATTGTACAATTGAAGGTGTGGGATCAAGATGCGAGAAGAGGTGAAATCCACAAGAGAATATGTGGGCGGAAGGGGAGGAAGGAGGCAAAGGAGATCGAACAGAGGCTATTGCACAATTAAATGTAATCGCGCGCGGCCTTCTGCAGCTCGATCAATCGCCAACCCCGAGTTTCAGGGTTGTTGACCTCATCGGGAATACGGGTCAGGCCAATGGCGTAAGTGACTAGCTGAACCTTGTCCTCCATACCGGCGGCAAGCTCGCCGGTCTTGACCTTGCGGTAAACATGGATTTCCTGGGTCCGGCAAGTGACGACGAACACCGGGATGTCACCCGGGTCCAGAATACGGGCATGCGAAATGTCAACGCCACGAATATCGAGGATGCGACCATCAGACTTGAGGCCGGCGGTGGTGTATTGTTGGGCAAGGGCAGCGTAGACGTGGTACTGAGCATCCGAGAGCCAAAGCTTCAGAGTCTCAACGTCTCCCTTGACGTAGGCATCGAGGACTTCGGGGAGCATGTAATCGCGCATTTCCCGCAGGAACGGCTCCATCTGGAAGTTGGGATCGATCTCCCGGAACTTCTTGATGACCTGAGCGGTCTCGTTCTCAGCGAAGAAGCCTCCGATCTTGTCGGAAATGCTGCGGGCTGTGCTGATAAGGGGGTTCTCGGACTCGTTATAGGTTTCCTTCATGCTGAAGAGCTTCTGCATCATGGGATTGGAGTCCTTGAATTCACGCCACGAGTCCTTCCAGGCAGCGTCCTTGTGGATGGTGACGTTGGTACCGGCGCTGGAAGTAAATCAGTCAGACATGTACCACTTGGACATGGGATTATCAAAACTTACTTCGGATCCTCAATCATCTGGTCAACGTGACGAATCTTGCCAGACTTGAGCTCCTGTGCCTCCCGACGCTGTCGCTCCTTGCGGCGCTCCTCCTTTTCAACCCAACCACCGTAGCGGGAACTGCTACCATCATCAATTGCATCCTTGACGCTCTTGTATGCCTCGGTCTCACGAACAGGTCGTGTGGCCTTCTCGAGTCCCTCTCCGGTTGCATTGACACCCTTGCGAACGCCCTTGACGACGGAAGTGTTCCACGTCCAAGCAGCTCCCTTTCCAAGAGCCTTACCGGTGGTCTTGAAAGCCGCTCCGGTTTTGCTTGTAGCAGCTCCCGAGGCAGCGTCATAGGCAGCACGAGCACGTCTGACGTTCTCGTTCTCGGTGAACTGGTGGGCTGAGGATGCCAGCGCCTTGGTAGACTCTTCCCATTCTTTGGAGGCTTTGAACTCAGACTGCAAAGTCTCACGGAAAACCTGCCACGGGGACTTGTCTCCGTGAGGTGGTGGCGGAGGAGGTGCCTCTTCCTTTTTCTTCTCCTTTCCTTCTTCTTTGGATTCCTCGCCCTGTGATTCAGACTTGGCACCCTCGCTCTGCTTCTCCTCGCCCTGCTTTTGCGATTGCTGCTGTTGCCAAAGGGAGGTTGCGACGTGGAATGAACGTGTCAACGGGAGGGCGGCGAACGGCGAGAGGATTTGAGAGACGGTGTGAGGTGCGGGTTGGATAATGGCCCGGGAGGACCTAGGAGACAGGACTGAGGTTTGAGCTGAGATGGTCGAATATAACCCAGCGCGAGTCGACAACCGCTGGGAGGATCTGAGAATCGGTGCCTGAGACCGCAGGGTAGCGGCTCGCGTGGCGGCAGGCATCTTGGCCGGAATCATCTGTGGTAACAGAGAAGTATGAGGTGGAAAAGGATAACGGAGATGAAAGATGGAGGTAAAATCTAATATAAAACACGGGGATTCCAGCCCAGCCTGGACGCGATATGTTGAGTGGTGAAGGAGGCGAAGAGATCGGGGAAGGGAAAAAGTCGAGATGCCAAGACTTCGAAAAACTTCCAGCGTTCCCTCTGTTCGGTCCGACAACGGGACCTGCGACAACACCCGGAGTTCACGGTTAGGCACTCCGGCACTGTTCAATCTCTATTCAATTGTTATTTTTGCTGTTCTCTTTACGCCCTTCGGAATCCTTGTTACTGCGCACCGTCGCCATGAGCTCCTTTTCGATGAGCGCGTTGACCAAGGCTTTGCCGTCGGTATGTCGCCAATCTCAGCCTCGAATTCACCCATTGTGTATCACACGTCCCTTTTCGCTGTCTAGCTCTCGACAAGCCCCACGGGGCGATCGTGATGAAATGCAAAGACAGATGCTGGGTCGAGACTCGAAGGCACCCTCCGACACCTCATCGCCTTCATCGCCATTGTCTGCAATCACGCAAATGATGCAGGGCGAGAGGGCCCCTGCGCGCCGTGACAGCTTCAGAATGGCCGAAAGCTTCGAAGCCGATGTGATTAAGCACCCCTACGCCGACCAAGCCCCGGCTCACCACCTGCACGTCTACTGCCACAAGCACAACACAATTCTCACCTTGACACGGCCAAACGGCAACCCTATTATGTCAATTGGATGTGGCCAGATTGGCTTCCGCAAAGCTGGCCGCTCTGGATTTGACCCGGCATACCAACTGTCCGCCCACGTGCTAGGCCAAATCAAGGAGAAAGGCCTCCTGATGGAGATCAAGCGACTAGAAGTTGTGTTCCGGGGGTTTGGAAAGGGCCGAGAGGCATTCACAAAGGTTCTGCTGGGCAATGAGGGACGATTCATCAAAGGACTTGTGGTGCGAGTGACCGATTCCACCCGACTCAAGTTCGGTGGTACCCGCAGCAGGCATGAGCGTAGACTGGGATGATCTTTCAGTCTCAAAAGCATAATTTTTTCCCTCGCCGGTGAAGAGGTCATTATTTTGGTTTCATTTGGCTTCTTGTATACAGCCAAACTGTACTGGATTGCATGGTATGGGGAAACCCGAACAGCCTTTTTCCTTGTTCTTTACTTCTTTTTTTGTTTTCAAATGGGTGTATGTCGGTCGGCACCTACTCTGTATATTAGAATTCTGTTTCAGGAATACAAGCCATCCATCTGCAAACTGCATACAAACAGAACGGCTCACTTCTGGTTCCTTCGTAAATTGGAGTCCCAAATACCATAGTCAGGTCACCCGGGCAATTCCATGGTGAGGAAGAGTGCGAATTATTTATAATATGTGTGGTAGCCTTGGAAGCAAGATAGGAAAGGTCACTGAGTTACGTCCACTTTGCAGATATGTTTATATATGTATCGGCAAGGCAAGTTTTCGTTTCCTGAAATCCAGAACATCAATCCGGATAAGGCTCTTTTCTGGACAGCTGTAGGCTTGACCAACTAGTTAAAGATATCTACAAACTGAAGTCATTTAAAAACGCGTTTTTACCACCGGATCTGTTTTGATATTGTTGTTTTAGAAACATAAGTTATAGGTTACAATGCACCATCTCTTAAGTACGGTCCAATAGCTTAAGTCTCATGGTAAAACGAGTTCATCATATCGCCAGTCCTCATAACATGCTTTACAGACCTACAAAGCCGAACATGACATGGGAGTGCTGAACAAACATGTAGGTGGGCCCGGAGATGATTTGTTGCCTCAGGCTCCCGAGAGGGATACTTACCTAATAAAGTATAGCGCCCATCAGCTCGTCGATCACGTTCTCGAATCACCCTGGGGCTGCTGCTTTATCACTCTTTCTGCTTGCCTCGGCGCTTTGATTGTCTTGTTTGCTGTGATTTGGCATTGTGCTTTTGCTGAAATTGTTCCAAAAGTTCCATCGACGCGCTCTGACCTTATACCCAGGTTGCTGCCTGCAGTTGCATGCGCCGAAGCTCTTCCCCGCGAAATTACACCGCGCACATATCCCCAACTCCGGCAAGCTGAGACCGACGGCTTGATGATTGCTGGAGTTTCTCGACTGGGCCGTCCAAAACCGTTTGGATGCACCCTCTAAACCCTTTTCTCCGTGCCTTCTTTCGAAGCACTGTCCCGGGCCAGTGTATACCGGTTGGGAACCATGTAGGTGGAGACCGTTAATCAACCAGCGGGTCGTCCGGAGTGGCTAATTGATATTGTGTGCATTCATCAGGTCTTGCTCGTACCCACGACGGATTGTCTCATCGGTTCACGCGACCGGGAATCAAACTTGCTGTATTCTGATCTCGTCGCATCGGAGGAATTTCTAGGGAGTCATGTGTTGCGCATCCCCATCCATACCGGCTCTGCAAAAGAAGACAACAATGTGCGGGATAGTCGAGGGAAGGCGAGACAGGTTACGACATTTAATGGCAGGACAGTGATCATTAAGGACAACTCGGTATACAGCAACAAAGGTAACAAGTCCTTAAAGGTGAACGCGGTGACTTCTGCTGACAATGCTACGACACCAGGATTCAAGTCACTGACACAAGCTCAACTTCTGTCCGATGCGCTATACTACACTGCGTCCAATGAGTCGCGGCCATGGCTCATTTATTACATTTCTCGCCCGCTGATCGGAACGTATGATTCAGCAAGGATCATACCTGCCGCAGTGCCTGGAACCGGAAGCAGGGCCATTGAACCTAGCACGGCGGACAAAAAATATGGAAATGGGGATTCAATGGGAACGCCACAAAAGCAAGAGATTAGAACTTTTGGTGAACTGCTTGCCAACTTTCCAATGATTGCCCGACAGATGCAGCCTGGTCTCGAACGATTATTCCGCGAATTTGGAAAGGAGCTTGGAAAACCGCTACCGCCTCCTCCTTCACGATCGCCGTCTGCATCTGGCAGTGAGCGTATGCACAAGCTCACCCGCACCGAGTCACTAACGGATGAAAGCTCTTCTATCCGCAGTTGGTCGTCACGCAGCAGAGGACGACTGCCTTTCAATTCGGAAGAATACTTCGAAGACGATGAAGACCTTATGCGCCGAAGCTTAGAGACTGCTGTCACTGCGGCCATTGATCTATTTCGTCTCGTTGACAAGCAACAACTATCACTGCTCGGCGCGACCACCGACCTCACTGGCCCTGTAGTCGAACGTCTCATAGAACGCTATGTCGCCGAGCAAGTTCACGAGCCCTTACTTTTCCCTCGTCTTTGTTCCTTCCGCCAGCCAGAAGACACAGAGTTGGACTCTCGAATACGACAGATGGAGAGCATCGATGTGTCCCAGGTTGGAATCTCCGTGGAAGGTGGACGTGCAGGCAAACGAGAGTTGATTCGGCGACTGGGGCGAGGTGTGGATGAGTTTCGGAAGATCAACGAGGCCCGGTGTCCTCATGATATGCTGAGTACTCTCCTTGGAACTGTCAAAGTCATTTCCTACCCAGGAAGCTATGATCAGCTGGACGGCCCAGCGTCCGAGAAAGGAACTTCTTCTGTCACGATCAATGCCGATGTTCTAGTCTCATTGTTGCTCGTTGTTGTGATTCGATCCCAAATTAGACATCTCCAAGCTCGGTTGCTGTATATGCAGCACTTCATCTACATCGATGATGTCGATAGCGGTGAGATGGGCTATGCTCTGAGCACTTTCGAGGCGGTTTTGATGTATCTTGTGACCGATTCCGCAGGGCTACGTCGCGCCAGTGCTCGAAACCGACGTCTATGGCAAGCCACCAAAACAGGCAGATTATCTGATATGAAGGCCATTTTGGAACCAAACGAAGACCACGAGTCAGAAGATGACATCACTCCACCGGAGCCAGAGCGGAAGTCTGTGTTTTTCCAGACAGATGACACTGATGAAGCAGAGGAACTACCACTTGAAAACTCTTTCACCAATCACATCAACAGCGGAACACACCAAGAGGAAGCCATTGTCGATACACCGCCATTGTCACACGTATTTCCATTCCAGACATGGGATGATCCTTCAATCCTCCAAGAACCTCATCGATCAGTCAAAAAAGTGTCAATGGATGTTCGCAGCATGTCAGAATCATCAGCCATCTCATTCATCTCCAGGACAACCACTGTTGGTTCGATGGCGAGTGGAATCGAGGGTGATAGCTCAATTGAGACTTTAACCAAAACCCAAGACCCTGCCGGTGATTCCATACCAATGATGGCAGTAGAGGGCCGTCAGCCTGAGGCTTTGAGATACTTGTTGACTCTGGAGGAATACTTCCCATTGGAAGAGATTCTCCAAGATACTAATGCCAATGGGACGACACTATTGAATGCTGCGGTGCAGCTAGCTCACAACGAGATTGTTGAGATTCTTTTGGACTTTTTGTTCGCAAAGACAGACGCAAATGTGGTTGCGTTCTATTTGACCAAATCCGATGTTCATGGCCGAACTGTCGCCCATTATCTGTTCAGCACACCCTCTCTGCTGGCCCGACTCGGTAACATCGTTCCATGGAGACTGCGAGACAAGCACGGACAAACTCCGCTCTTCGCACTTTGCCGATCCTATGATCATCCCGAGTATAAATCCATGGTCCAAGCTGCTTTGACTGCAGCGCAACAGTCGCAAGGTGATAACAAACCACTTCAATTGGATGACCATGTCGACGCCAAAGGGAACACCTTATTGCATATTGTTGGCGACCCAGAGATCACAAGAAGGATTCTCCAGGAGAGCGACTGTGACCCCAATGCGACAAATGACAAGAGATTCACACCATTGATGATGGCCAGCAAGTACGGGCGAGTCGATCAAGTTCGCATTCTATTCCTAGACCCAAGGGTCGATGTTCATATCAAAGAGGCCCGTGGTTTGACGGCCGTTGAACTAGCCAAAGATGATGAGGTACGAAATCGCATCGACGACTTGATTTTGTTGTCCCATCCCCCATCTGCCTGTGGGGACCCTTCAGGCCGTGTCACGACTGTCGTGCGATCATTCTTCGTGGAAGATGCAACAGTACGCTTCATCCTCAAATCCGGGGCTCCTTATCCTCCATCCGAATCAGTGGCATCTTCACGGCCTGGATCAACAACATACACGGTTACGACTTGTCGTCGCAATTTCTCGGATTTCGAGAATTTGGCCAAGTGGCTTGCAGTGGAACATCCAGCGTCTTATATGCCATCTCTTTCGGATTTCCGAAATCCATTTCAAATCCATTCAAAGCCATCGCGGTCCGTGCTCCATGATCTACAGGAAAGGCTCGACCGTTTCCTCAAGACGCTCTTGACCCATCCAACCTTTTCGACCCATGAAATGCTGTGGGAGTTTTTCCTCGTTCCAGAGCTTCAACCTGAAATGGTGGCCGATCGTTCTCGCCGGAAGGCAGCAGTGCTCACAGAAACAATCGCCGATGAATACCCGCCTGTTTCGCTGGATGGAATGCGCGATACCGAGCAGTTCGTCAACCACGCCCAGGAGATGGTGCGCGGAGTGCACGCAAATACGCGCAACCTGATCCGCCGTGGACATGCGCTGCACAATGGAGCATCAGATCTTGCTGATGCCGTGATGCTATGCTCATCTGCCCTCGCAACTCTCCGAGAGCCCACCAATGCGCTTCCCGTATCGCATATAGAGGCCTTCGCCCGATATGCCACATACCTATCGACCTCAAGGTCGGACTCCTCCCCTCTCCTGCAGTATATTGCCGCTCTTTCCTCAGTCGACAACACAACTGCCGCAATTCTTGAATCTCTCTCCCGTCCACTATCTCTCATGTCCTCCCTCTCCTCAACAACCCGCAACATTTCTCGCTCACGCTCCTCCCTCCTCTCTTCGTCCCTTCCCCGCAAGTTCAACCTCAACCTACCCGGTTTTGAAGAATCTCGTCAAAAGTCCGTCCGCGACTTGGAAAAAAAGATCCGCGACGGTGAATCCGAAGCGACTCGCCTCGCGAAAGAGGTGTCATGGAACAAAGATGTAGTAGTCAGCGAGCTGGCTGGCTGGACCTCATGGCGTGAAAAGGTTGGCCGTGATGCCATACGTGCTTTTGTCAAGGATACTCTTGTTCGTGAAAAGGAGCGTGGGAAACGGCTTGAACGCTGCCTGCGCAGTGTGCGTGAGATGAATACTTGAACATGATTGATACATCATAGATCTCAATGAGAGGTTTTCCCTCATTTCTTGCTAGCTTTCCTTTTTTGGTTTGTACATCTCATGGCGAGCATGTGTTTGGATATTTGCTTTTCGTTTTTCTGTCTCATTTTCTTTGTTGGTTCTCTGTCTGATGCCTCTGGGTTCCGGAATAGCGAGGCGCGTGGCGATGTCCCAATGTATCATCTCGTTCATAGCTTAAGTCAGAAACTATTCAATCCAAGACAATGCTCTTGCCACGTCAATGGCTATCTATTTGACTACTAATGCAACAATCTATGATTACACGGGATAAGTACCGCCTCTACTTGAAGAAAATCAGCTGTGCTCCACCAAGGGTTGTGTTACTGATCTAATTGACGAGCCTACCGATAGGTAGTGAAGACATGAGAGCATCACACATGTTCTGGTCGACTTAGTCAATAATCTGGTCAAATTCTCAATTAATCCATCTCTTCTTAATCTATCCGCCAGAGTCTCGTTCCACTCTGTTTAATGCTCTCGATTGTATAGTACTTGAAGCCCTGGCCATCCCTGTACTCCTGAAGAACCTATTGTATCACCGATCCATAGAAACGATATCTTCAATGACACCTTCCAGAATAAAATCTGCCTGTCTAAGAGCCGAAAGCATCCCTGACCACTCATCGGGATGGTCTCCAACAGTCGGTATAGAGATACAACTCTAACTCGGTAATATTTGTTTGTGTCAGAAATGACCGCCATTCGCCTATGGATTTTTTCAACCGTTAGATGTAACATTGTGATGCGGTAATTTAAATATTTAACTCGTTCTTCCCTCAAGTAATTCCCTCGTCCTATGCGATAGTATCATTCTAAGACATTCAAGTTATAACACATATGACTTCCCAAAATCAATATCATCCACATAAAGCGGCGGAAACCTGCTATATAACCATAGTTGCATATGGTGAAACGGACTTCGATGTATGGCAGAGTTCGCTGTGGCTAACCAGGAATAGGGCGGGATCCACCCACCATTTAGTCAAGGGAAATGTAGCTAACTATACATCAGCTAGAAGAACACTATCCAGACAAAAGCTATGAATACCATAAAGCCTCACTATTTGATCGTGGTATCCAAAAATCTCTCCTGGGGGCCAGCAGCGTCTCGGGTTCGATCAAATCTTTGCATTTACTAGTATCTACCAGTGCCCTTGATTTGCTACAGTACAAGGACCCGAGAGAGATATTGGTTTTATAGAAGTAGAATCTGAACAACAATAACGAAGGCACCGAAAAAAATAAAGACTCTGCTCAAGCCTTCCAAGTTGTGGCGACAACAGAAAGAATAAGCATGATCACACTTCAATCCTCCACCGTGAAATTATAGTCAATAGCCAACAATTGAAAGGAGAAGTGCACGAGGAAATTTAGATTTGAATCCTCAGCCTTGGGAGAACCCACAGAAAGGGTATGGTGCCTGAGGAGTCTGAGAAGTGGAAGAAAATTGCCGAGAACGACGAAACTCGACCGAAGCATTTCTTAAGACCGAGGAAACGGGAGAAGGAGGAGTTGCATCAGCACAGGTCTTGGGTTCTCCCGTCCGAAAGCCTAGAATGTTCCGCGTCATTGAACATGTGGACAACAGACTGCAAAGGGCCCTTGACTGACAGGCGATTGGAAGCAACAGATGCGTGGGAACGACGGGCTATGCCGGAGGGCTGCGTGATTTTGAACCGTCAGTGGGGCTCTGATTCATATGCGAGCAGATTGAATCTCGACTGAAACGAGAGCCACAGCCAGCCTCGGTGTCGCCAGATGTTGTGGTCCACAAGAGGGAGGATCGGTTTGTTGGGCTCACAGCGGATGGAATCGATGCTCTCGGAGTAGAGCTCGTCGAACGCTGAATCGAGTTGCTTCGAGATCTCTACGATCGCCTTTGTATTAGCTGTTGCTCTCAGTTCTTACCAGAATACTTTAGGATGATACTCACATTACCAAGGGTACTCGCCGATGCATTCCAACTGGTGCGATAGACTTCAGCCAATGAGTTTCGGTGTTCTGAATCGTCAAGGACGATAGTAACAGACGGAGAGGGGCTTCTGCTGAACATGAGGGATGTCCGCTCCGGGTCGGCATCTTTCACGAGAAAGGCATCGATGCTTTTGCTTGTCCTAGCAAGCGAGACTGTGGAAAGACCAAAGTGATCTGATTCGCGGCTGCCACGATTCCGGAGACGTCGAGCCTGACGAGCTCGTCGAATGTACCATCCCAGCAAGAAAATCAGTCCAGCCAGTGTAAGGGTTCCGAGAATAACGGCTCCGGCAATGGAGAGCTTGTAATACCTCCATTTCCCAGCTGACCGATTGTATACCGCTACAGGATCGGCGAGAGAAGACATGTCCTGGATGAGTCGTGAATGAAGTTGGAAAGACATAATCTTTCTTACAGCACCCTCATCATAGCGGGAAAGAGCCAACAGCCTCATATCGAGTCGCCACCCCGAAGAACTCTGAAATTATTTGATTCTCTGTTATGGCGTGGTTGGTAAATATTGCGACCTACAAGAAAGAATTTAATGAGAAGTCTCATGGCTTGGTAGAGGCTTACGAGTAGTATGTTGTGTGCACTCGAAACATCAGGCAATACAACGTATCATAGATGCGAGAAATCTCACAATGGCCACTACTGTATTTGCGAGAACTGCGCAAGGCAGTTACTGCCAGTTTTTGGATAGCTCACACAAGTAGATTGTCTATAGCCCTTCTGTAACTAAAGGAAACTCATGCCACTCAATGCGAGAAAGCATGATAGCTGGCAGCGGCGTTCTAACTTTTGCGCGGTCTCAATTTGCTTCGCTTAACTACATAAGCCGAGAGAGCATCGATCAATAAGTCCTTAATATTTGTACCTAGCAGGTTGCTGAACTGAAGGAAGGACATGAAGATCTCAAATAAAAAGACAGGGACCTGCAAGGTCCGGAGCAGGGTTGGTAGTTAGCTGGACTCAGATGTGAAGTGTGATGGTATAACTTAATCAATATGAAGGCTGGGTCGCAAAACCCGGCCCAGAAAGCTGAAATACCACGTTGGCTCGCCGTGGAAAATGCGATAAGAACCGTCGTTTTCATCGTCTGAGTCGCGGGCATCTTCCGCCAGTACTCGGAATCTCGTTTAGATGGTTCTTCATGCAATCCAAGCAAAGACCATTGAAATATCCATGAAATTTGTTCGGTGTCTTCCGAGCAACATTCGACCAGACAGATGTGCTCGAAGTACATAAGGAAGTGCGTGCGAAGTGGAATTTGCGCGCCATTTTGGCGGGTCGTGGCAGATATAAGCTTTCCAGGTCTTATTGCATGCCATATCGCGAGGATTTGAGAGATGGGACAAACCATGTTATTTTCAGCGAGGTAACAAACGTGTATTATGACAGAGATCTTCAGGGAACAATATATACTAGGATAGTATCAAAGTCTGAGGAGAATAGATGAGGAATCCTAGAGAGAGTTGAATAGAAGCATGGATATAAAAAGACACAGAACCACAGAACCAACAGATAAAAGATGTAGACTAAAAGCAAATCAAGTAGGTATAGATCCGAAATGACAGACTTCACAGGGTGAGACATCGGATTAAATTCTTTACCCCGTGAGACGATGAATCAACCATAATATTCCGCCAACCAAGTTCGCAAATCCCCAACCGTTGGGTATTCTAAAAACAGGCTCCCGCTGACGGAAATTCCCAACTCCTCTCGTAGCCGTTCAGCGATGACCAAACTCATCAAGCTGTCGACGCCGAGACTAGCGAAAGTGGCATCATCTGTCAAATCAGACGGCTCCATAGCGGCTTCATGAGCCACCAGTGCTATTGCTTTACCAACAGTACTACCCGTAGAAGAGCTGCCTATTGCATCGACAGCCAGTTGTTGAAGAGGCAAACCTTTTGCCGGAGCAACCATTGAGCTCTCTTTCATTGGGGATTCTGCGGCTGATTGTGAGCCCCCGTTTGATCTGATGACTTCTGCAGCAGACGAAGAAGAAGGAAAAAGCCCCGAATGAGCAAGCTTGCCAGTATCGGGAACATTCGCACCACTCGTGAGACTGGATCTGGTATCGGGAGACGAAAAAAAGCGATTCAGTAACATGCGGGGGTAGCGACGGAACTTCATAGCCTGCATGACACCCACAATTTCGTCGCCTTGCAGTACGTAGACGTCACCTAGATAGATTGATGCGTCCTCGGCAGTAGGAATCATCTTCACATAAGATCGATAACTGGCTCCAGCCACCAGCGGGCGAGCCATGCGAAGGGATCCCCAGCCAGGGGTGACACAAAAGTTGTTCTTTGTGTCCATAGTGTCCGAAACGTTCATGACGAAGCCAGCCAAGTGGCACACACTATCAATGAAGAAAGGAGGCACCGTCCACGTTCCAGTTATATCAGTTGCCTTGATGGTAACATCGGCGAAAGCCTCGAGTCCGTGTAGTACCACAGAGCGCATGCCGCGATACTTCTCTGCATAGTCAACCAGTTTGTCGGCAAAAAGCGCATATACCATGTTATGCGAGAGTCTGTTTGCCAGACCATCGTCAGCCAGTTGTGACAACGTCTCGATTCGACCTTGAACAAAGTGGAGGAATGGCACCCAACTGGAGAGCCAGGCCTTTGCGCTTCCATAGACAACCTGGGCTGTCACGATAGGATCATTGTCCAGAAGCGAGAGCCCATCACTAGAGGCATTGTGAATCTCAATGAATGCTATCCCCGATCTAATATCAGATGTACTGATAGAGATCTGAATGAGTTGCGGCGTGTCAGTCTTCTTTTGTGCCACTAAGCCTTCACGCACGACAAGGTTCGATATTTCCATATCAAGGACACTCTTGTCGTTCTTTGAATCCAGATTATGCAGGAGATGTTTTCCCAGTGTCAATGCAATATCCGCATGTATCGACTAGAAATTGCAAGAATCATTAGCAGACTGATCGTCAAGTTTAGGCATAAGCGTCGAGATTTACTGAAGTCACCACACCGGTCCCGTTCATCTTGTGTCCCCATGCAGCGGCCAAAAAGTCCGATTGCATCAAATCTGATTGAACGATAACTCGTCCAGCTACCCCAGAGAAGTTCTCTTCGATAACCCTGTGGACTAGGGATGTTCGCAGGCTGGAGATGGGCGTAGGTCGTGTATGAATGGCGGGAATCGTCGTTGAAAGTGTTTTGTTCTCAATTCCATCTGGAATGTTGCCTTTGGTGAGAGCCCAGTTGCCGTTATATTGTATCCAGTGGTTCTTCTCATTCCAAGCATACGTAGGCAGGTCCAAGAGCCGCAGGTCTTTTTCGAAGGGCCGATGGAACTCGTTCCAGTTCACTTCTACACCAGCGAGATGAAGCAGAGCCAGGGTTTGTGAGAGAGTCTGCCAATTATTCTCGCCTCGACGGAGGGATGGAGCTGTAACACCTATCGGTGACATGATCGATTGTGCAAATCCAACACAGACGGGATGTGGTCCCAGTTCAATCCAGGCCATTGTTTCGTCAACCGTTGAGATACGGAGTGCCGTTTCCACGGCGCCCATGAAATTGACCGTCTCTCTCGTTGCTCGGCAGATATAATTGGCATTGATTGTTCTCTCATCGAATATGATTTTGCCGAGTACAGGGGAGATGATGGGTAGATTTGGAGGATGGAAGATTGCCCCTGTCCTAGCCATATCTTCCAGCTCGTCGAGAATAGGATCCATTTGCTTGGAGTGAAACGAAAATGCCACATCCAGTTGAAGGCACTTGATCCCAGAGATTTCAAGTTCCGCCATCAGTGCTTCAATTTCGCCAACTGTTCCGCTCAGAACTGTGTCTCTGGGTCCGTTGAGGCAGGCGATCTCAAATGGCTTCCCATTTACTTTAACAACCACTTCTTCGAGCGAGGCTCGGACTGCCAACATTTTGTGGCTTCCAGCTTGGCATTTCCTCTCCAGGATCCTAGCTCGCTGACCAACAAGAAAAATTGTATCATTGGCAGACAGCACGCCTGCTGCGTGCAAAGCCGCATACTCACCCAGGCTGTGACCAACCACAACATCCGGTCTGATACCTAGTGACTCCCAGTATTTTGTCAATGCCATCTCAACACATACAAGTGCAAGCTGTGTGACTGTAGGTGAGTGCGCGTGGTCCTCAGGATAGCTTCCATCAATGACAGGAATTATGGATGGGAAACCTTGAGCCTGGCACAGCGTGTCAAAGTGCCGAACTTGTAATTGAAAATACGGAGAATCTCGGAAAAGTTCCAAGTTACTAGACCGATGAGATGCCCCCTGCCCTGTGAAGGCAAATATCACTGGCGTCGGTCCAGTTGAGGGGATTCCTTCATGGGATTCCGCTGATTGAAGAGAACAATTCAACTGCCTTATTAAATGCTTCACATCTGATGTGGGCACGGCCACACGGTGGTTATGATGATGACGCCGAGCGGTAGTTGTGTACGCCAAGTTCGACAGTGAGACATTCGGGTTTGCCTCCAGGTAGGCGATGAGGCGCTGCAGGTTTCCTTTTAACGAAACCTTGCTCTTAGCCGAAACTGCAATAATGTGGCTGGTGCGAGGGTCCTGATTGCAAACTTCGGTTTGCACGGGTGGCTCTTCAATGACAATGCTCGTGTTTCCCCCGGCAGCACTGAAGTTATTCACAACAGCAACACGTTTCCTGTCCGAAGTCCTTCGCCAAGATATTCTCTGGTACGGTATTTGAATATTCCTTCTATCAAGATCCCTGGAAAACGCCGGGTTGATTGCGTTCTTGATACCGATATGTGGCGGAATGACCTCTCTGTCGAACATGAGCAACAGCTTGAGCAGCGCTGTTGTACCCGCAACAGCTTCACCATGACCAACATTTGCCTTCACCGCACCTATATATAGTGGCTGATTCAGACTGCGGCGCTTGGCATTTGTTAATGGGGCGAAGACATCAGAGACAGACTTAATCTCTTGACCATCGCCCGCCTGCGTACCAGTTCCGTGCATTTCCACGTAACTGACATCCAAAGGATCCACCCCAGCTTGGGAGAGGATCTGTCGCGTGAGGTATGCTTGATGACCTGCATGAGGATGTGTGATGGAAATTGCCTCCGCCGAGTGATTTGTTCCAGCCGCGAGAATGACACCCAGAATGTTATCGTTGTCGGCTTGGGCGTCTTCCAGCCGTTTCATGACAAGCGATGCAACACCGTCAGCTCGGCAATAACCATCCGCTTCGCAATCCCATGTCTTGCATGCATTCGGTGTCCTTGATAGGAAGTGGCCATTGCTCAGTCCAGCGAACGCGTCCGAATTGGTCAACACGTTCATTCCCCCTGCCACTGCCATATCCGTGTCTCCGTTCCAAAGGGAGTTGCAGGCTACCTGCATATTTTCGGCCCTGATTAGTTCTTCTGAACGTTTTATTTATCTCAAACAAAGGTGAACCAACTCACATTTATTGCGGCCAGTCCAGACGAACATGCTGTATCGATGCTATAGCTCGGTCCCGAGAATTTGAAAAAGTAGTTGATACGACCTGGACCAAAGGCACGACATCCCCCAGTAATAAAATAGGTCCCTATATCCTGGCTTGTGTTGACTTCCCGGTAGTCGTCACTAGCTTGGCCATAGAAAGTACCTATACGATGTAGGTCGGTTGATGCCGTACGGTCCGCAACATAGCCAGCTCGTTCCAGAGCTTCATAGGCTGTTACAAGTGCTAGTCTCTGCATAGGGTCTGTTTGCATAGCCTCGCGCGGTGACATGTTGAAGAAAGGCGCATCAAATTGGCCAGGCTCGTCAATGAAGCAGCCGTACGGTGTATGGCTAGTGTTCGCACGCTTGCCAGTGGGATCACAGTGTGATCCAACATCAAATCGATCAGCCGGGACCTTTTCATGCACATCGAGACCCTCGTTCAAAACATCCCAGAACTTGTCGGTGGTGTTCGCACCTCCGGGCATACGACACGACATGCCAATAATAGCAATTTTCGCTTGTTGGGTACCTCTGGTGCATTCTGAAAAGCTTTCAGACTGGGAAACCCATTCCAGAGCGTCTTGCGTTGTTGTTTGGAATCCATTCGACTTGAAGCTCAGCGCCTCGACCAGATCGTGAGCGGGTAAAGATGGCCGTAGCGTAAGTACCACACACTCAGACACTCTGACATCGTTTGCCCGCTGTACGATTGCCTGGACAACCTTGTCCCAATGAATCGTTTGGGTCAGTAATTCCTCTACCGTGTTATGGAGAAGCCCACTGGCGCTTGTTGCTAGAAATGGCTGGCCGGTGCTGGTTGAAAACAAGGGAGCACGCGGCATGAGCCTGGTATCAAGCTGTTCGCTTGACTTGGATTGGAGGATGCGATCGACATGCTCCTTCGTGTAGATATGTCTTGCGTGACATAAACCTCCGTAGACTGGCAGAGCAATGAACTTGCGGTCTCGCAAGAAGTCAGATGCGAGGAAAATGTGCTTCAGTCGCGCTGGTGGTCCGCTGACAGTAACTGACCCTCGACTCCAAGCACTGATAAACACCTTATTCAGGATGGGGAATTCCTACGGTAGACGTCAAAACCAGTACGAAGAGCAACCTTGACCAAATATAAATATGCGACGAACCTCAGCTTCTTGCATGGCATCAAGCTCATTTTGAACTTCTTCATGGGCAACCCCTGGAACAACATATGCCCAGCTATTACCAGTTTGAGCGTCGTTGGAAGGCTGCAGGTTTTGTGAAACCTCATTGACCACTAAGCCAAGTCTAAACGCTATACGGACAGCCTCAGACCCAGCAACAGGCAAATCTGACAATGTATGGGAGAGCGAAACAGCGGCAGCCGACAGAAGGCCAGTCCCCAGACCAGCTACACACAGGTCCGCACCCTGAGAATCAAGTGGGCTCTTACTGCTGCGTTCATAGTGCCTGGGACGTACGTGGTCAGCGGGAGTCTTGTCGGACGGTATATTGGCTTTTATCCTACCCGATGAAGGTTGCAAGTTGAACTGCACAAACGAGCATCCCGTCCACACAATCACTGAGAGGGCCACTTCGTAGGTCGGCATTGTTTGCGAGGCTAAATACTGTCTCAAATGGCGGAAACAAAGCCCTCAAATTGGCCGACAGTGACCGAACTTCCTCCCGGATAACCAAAGTGGCGGCTTCAATAAAGTTGGCTAACAACAGATGTTGTCTGTTTTTGCTGTGGTTATGAAGCCGTCGGAACACATCATTCATGTCACCGTGGGGAAACTCATTACCAAAATAGCAGACTGAAATGCTGATAGCTTCATCCGAGGACTCGGCGATGGAGGATGGCATCATGCTTGAAAACTGATTCATAGAGCTAGTTCCTATGCAACCCATTATATGGCCGCATCTCTCTCTGAAAAATAGGTTACTGACTGATGCCAGATGAGATTTATAAAACAAAACGTCCCCATGACACATGGACGCACGCCTCCAGAAATGGAAGACAGCGGGATCAGTCAAGCAAGGGGTCATCAACGCTTGTGATCAATTCTGAGCTATCCACAGACGATAATACTTAAACTGCGAGAGAGGGACGGATACTTGACCTCGGATTGAATATCATTCTAATGTGAATACGGGGTTCACCTTGAACTTGTAATCTGTACTAATTACCCCGGACTTCGGGGTTTTATATCGGGAAATTATGCCCTCTCTAACACCTCAATTCCATTCTGGAGATAGACGGCGTGTTTGTCTTGCCACCCCCTTACTGGCCATGCTTATCTGCCCCTTACACAAGCTGCGGGCTTTCAGCTCTACTAGTGTCAAGTCCTGTCTTCAAATTTGAAATAAGGCTTTATCTTCTCATACCAAGACAAGACCTCGAACCTCGGCTCAACATGTTGTCGGGTGAGGGAGGCTATCGTCAAATCAATAAAGCCTTGAATATCTGCGCCTTTGAAGATTATTTGAAAGCCCAGCAAAAATGCATGTCAAAACTGTTAGATGTGGAGCAGATTAGTCCACGAGTAATCCGAATCCTTGGACAGAACCCTGGAAAGGTGAGCCCGAATTTCGTGAACTCGACATTCCCAGTTTTGTTTACAAGATACCAATGAATACTAAAACTGTGCCATGCTATTCAGTTTACTCTTCAAGGGACGAACACCTATATTGTCGGTACTGGAGCCAAGCGTCTTATCATCGACACAGGCCAGGGCATTCCAGCCTGGGCAGGGTTGGTTGCAGAAACACTGGCTACCGGAAGATTTTCACTATCGGAAGTCCTTATAACACACTGGCACGGAGATCATACCGGCGGTGTTCCCGATCTCATTCAACTGTACCCAGATCTCTCTCGGTTTATTTTCAAACATACCCCGAGCAAGTCTCAGCAGCCCATCTTCGACGGCCAAATATTCACCGTTGAGGGCGCTACATTGCGAGCCATTCACACACCAGGACACTCCAGTGACCACATGTGCTTCATTTTAGAAGAGGAGAATGCCATGTTTACTGGGGACAACGTGCTTGGTCAGGGCACCACAGCTGTTGAACACCTCGGCACCTGGATGGAAACATTACGCACAATGCAGTCATATGAATGCATCAAGGGCTACCCGGCACATGGAGATGTGATAGCAAGCCTCAATTCCAAGATTGCGGGAGAGCTGGGAGGGAAGTTGCGACGTGAGCGCCAAGTGCTGCGGGCTCTACATCAAATTGAAAGTGGCCCGCGGGGTAGAAGGCTCTCGACCAAGGAGGTGGTCATGGCAGTGCATGGAGATAAAATGAGCGATCATCTTATGGAGGAGGTGTTGGATCCGTTCATGGACGAGATCCTTAGAAAGCTCGCTGAAGAAGGCATAGTTGGATTTGATATGAGAGGAGGCGTGAAAAAGTGGTTTGCTGTCACTTGAACCATTGAAAACTATGGATATTTATTTAACTAAGGGGTAGCTTTGATTGCCTTTGCCTTTGTATTGTAGTTTATTTATTGCCATGTCACAACGTCAGTGGGCCTGAATAAATTATAGCTATGCTTTGTCCTTCCATTTTGGGTGTATACCACGGTTGCCGGGTTAGTTCGGGATGTGTATTCGTAAGCAATTATCGGAATTTGCGTGTCCGAGAAGCTAAAAATTCCCATGTGCTGCAAGGTCCGGCCTTGGGTCAATTGTGGTAATCCCCATTGTTTACCCCGAAGGCAGATTCTGAACCCGCATGTAGATTGACCACGCTAAGGGTCCCCCTCTGAAAGTCCAGCTTAAGTGGCGAGGAGTTAAGTAGTAAAATGCGCAGCTGTAGAGGCGTGACCACTGTCGGGTGGTTTGTCTGGAGATCGCAGTGAACCGCTAGTTTCAAGTGAACAGAATACCTGGCTGAGATCACTATAGAGGCATTTCAACTTTGAGCGGGGGCTAAAGATTTTACCGGGCCAATATAATAGGCCGTTCATATCTGGCGCCACTTAAATGCCGAGATACTTGGACGCAGAACTATAGCCCGACACGACGCTAGGGCGGGTTGCCGATGCACCCCTTGGATATCCCCTCGCAGGAAAGAATGTCAAATTCAAAAGTACTGTCATATTATCTCTTAAATAGACCATATGCATTGAATTACATTTCATATTTTAAGAAATCATTTACCTTGTGCCAAGCTGGGTCATTCGCCAATCCCAAACATGACTATATTGAGCGATCCAGAGATCCCCGAGACATCAGGGCCTGCTGATAACAAGTTTCTCTGTCTAACAATATGTGGCTACCGCAAGCCCGGCATGAGTGAAGAAGATTATCGCCACCACATGGTCAATGTTTCTGCGCCCATGACAAAAGAACTGATGGTCAAGTACGGTGTCAAGAGATGGACTCAGGTGAGAATTTCTTCGTTCCATTTTATTTGTTGACCGCTCCGCCTCAGTTTCACATATCTAATGATTTGTTGCTTTCAGATCCATAACCAAAGTTCCACTCGGGCCTTGATGAGCCAGCTGTTTGACCCTCAGATGGCGAACATTGCCGACTTTGATTGCTTTAGTCAGGTTGTCTTTCGAAACATCGAAGACTACAAACGTATGAAGCAGGATCCTTGGTATAAAGAACACCTAGCGGGTGATCATGAGAACTTTGCCGATACTAAAAGAAGCATGTAAGTTTATCCAACAATGTATTCAGTAGCTGTGATTAACCTAGACCAGGATCACTATAGGTTGGATTGAGGAGTATATCAGAGATGGAGAGATTGTTGATGGAATTGAGGGTTCTTAGACAAATATCACGTCCACAATCAAATTTCTGTTTAAAGTGGCCGATATCGATCAAGGAACGGGTTGCGTAGAATCATCCAAGATGTTGAAAGTGTCAGTTGTAAGCGAAGGCTGAACTGCATTGTATTTTAGGCACTGAAACAGTGTCACGCGCTGCTTTCGAGCTCCTATCACAATGTATTACAGATAAAATGTCGATCGAGTATGACGACAGTAGATGTAAGATTGATCTCATGCTATTTAGATAGACGTTAGCAAATCTCCCAAGAAAATACAACCTTCTCATCTCTGTCGGCGTTCGGGGGAATCGCAGTGCACTGAATGTACCGATAGCATGGGCTATACGCCGAAGAAAGATTATCCTGAAAGGCCTGGTTGTGACTCATTTAAAGTTCGGCAATAGAGAACTTTTTGATCTCAATTATTATGCCCAAGAGATGTGATATATCGGTGCCAGCTAGTATCAATCAGAATCTTCTGCCTGTATGTAGAGAAAGCTGTCATTGTCGCCCTGGCCAACGCTGATCAGTAATCGCCTTGACTCTCAACAACCTGCAAAGCTATGCCTCATTACAGCCTTTCGCCCACATTCAGACGATTTTGCGAGACTTGTGTGTAATCCAAGCTAACTTGTGATTTAAAGATGTTGAGTGGAGATGGATGCCTTATTTCGCAGGCCATTACTACCCCACCCCCTATCTTTGCGCTCGGGTCGCTTGTTCTTAACGTTATCCTTGATCCCTGCCTGAACTATGCTCCAATATGAACAAAAGCAATCCTTCAAGTCAGAATACCAAATGAAGCCCAAAATGCCCTTGGAGTGTACATATCAAAACCTCATCTCGTGGACGTGAGCCATCGCACAATTACACATCTCCGAAAAGCAGCCGATAAAATTCAAAATCAGGACTGATTTGAAGGGCGCATTGGCTATCGACTTTTCAATTGATTCATGCATTATTCGACTAGCCTCTTGCATTCAAGAGGCTTTCCCTCATCAAGTGCTTCTTGACTGCCCCACACGTCAAAAAAAAAAAAAGGAAAAAAAATTCACGCAAGGGGTCCTCAAGCATGTCCGCGCACGAAACGTACGCCATCTTAGGCTCGACAGGGAACTGTGGCAGTGCCCTCATCGAGAATCTTCTGAAGAGGCCAGAATCTCGAATCCATGCATATTGTCGCAACCGCAACAAGCTCTTACACCTTCTACCCGAAACAAATGAAAACGGGCGGGTGGAGATTTTCGAAGGCAGCATCCAAGATCATGAGCTTTTAGCATCGTGTATCCGCGATGTCCGGGCTGTCTTTCTAGTTATCACCACTAACGATAACATTCCCAACTGTTCCCTTGCCCGAGATACTGCCAACGCCGTGATACAGGTCCTGTGGAGTATGCAGGACGCCACCGCCCGTGGCGGTGCCAGTACCAAAAGCATGCCCAAGATCATTCTTCTTTCATCGGCCACCATCGACGAGAACTTTTCCCGAAACATAAATACCGTGCTACAATTCCTCCTATTACGCTCGTCTTCTTACGTCTATAAGGACTTGAAAGAAGCGGAGACACTACTTCGTGCCCAGAAGGACTGGCTGACTTCTGTCTTCATCAAACCCGGGGCTTTGTCGGTTGACGTCCAGCGCGGCCACGCTCTAAGTCTGTCCGATGAAGAGAGTCCTGTATCTTATCTCGATTTGGCTGCTGCCATGATTGAGGCGGCGGATGAAGACCAGGGATGCTATGATATGAAAAATGTTAGCGTGGTCAATACCAATGGTAGAGCAAAGTTCCCACTTGGTACTCCTGTGTGTCTTGCTGTTGGGCTTTTGAGGCATTATTTTCCTTTTTTGCATCCTTACTTACCGATGAACATGGGCCCGCACTGGCCTTCATGACCGGAAGCATTCTATACTGTGGCTGATTAAATTTGATTATACAGCTCAAGAGGGCTTTTTTTTGTGGGATTCCTGGCGTCATGTCAAGAAGGGGGCGGTTACTTTGTTGTTTTTTGTTTCAGCGATGTACTTGCTTCTCTGTTGCTTTTGATTATGTACATTATCGCGGGAATATATGAGGGGATCGAGCGCTACCATTTTTATTTACATTAAGTTCTACTGGGTATAGTGGTTTCTGGGCTATGACAGAGTATATAAATCATTCAACCCCCTGGAAGGCCGAGGTAATCTTGAACAGATGTGAATGAAATTGCAAATATTATTTCGAAATGCGCTTGGTCTGCTAATATATTAGGCATTTTAATACTATTTCAAATGCTTATTTAAATACTCGTTGGAATGCTTCGTTAGGTTTGTTGTGAGTTGATACACTGCCGTACTAGGCCTTTCCCTTTGACCTCGCCCAAGCGAGATAAACTGCTGTAGACAACCTGGCTTGCACACGCAAGATGGGCAGTTTGTATTAGAATATTACTGGTTCCATCGCCTTCTATTATCAATCTTGCGCACAGTGAGTGTTTCTTACCCAGCCTTTTTTCTAATTCTCTCTGGTGTATGGTCAGTAACCCCTAGTCGGGTCTTTCACGTGCAAGGCTCCTGTAATCATATGACAGGTCTTTGCTAATGCTGAGACACTTTTTTTTTCCCAGGATTGATAGATGGCTGGTCAGGCCTAGCCTCTTATCAACATCGCGGGAATACAACTTCCGTAAGGGGGATTGGGCTTATGCTCACTACAGTAAGTACATTTAGATGTTAGGAGGGTATAAGACCTGTGATAGCGACTACCTACATATACTAAGCAAAATGTTGTTACTAGTAAGACGTTTCATACTAAAGGGGAAAGGATAATCGATTTCATTATCTGTCAACATGGTATCACTTAACCCCTGGTGCAAAAAATGGAGACATAATGCCTGAGGCATATGCCGGCCAAACATGTCACAATGTTCTTCCGACACCGGCTGAATAATATGACGAGTCTTTGCTATAAAATTGGTCGTTTTGGTGACGTCGTTCCTTACCACAATTCGTATTGTATTTCCCCTTGCTGTTCGTCTCTAGGTTTGAAATGCTCAACGTCAATGTTCTTCTGTATAATTTGCAACATACAGTCAGGTAAAATAAAACTCATGATATGAAAACGTGCATTTATTCTGTTTATATCAAAATTGAAGTTTCAGTCAGCGCTCAGTGACGATCCATGGAAGTCCTTTGACGGCCCGAAGGGGGAACGGATGTGAGTGCCAGCCAATCAGAGGATTCGTTTGGAGGTCCAACCCTACATATTCCTGGAGGACTAACTACACATGTACAAGCGTGGTTTTGATATGGACAGAGAGAGGTCTTACTTGACTTGCGGTTTCCCCACCGCTAGAGGCGCATTTTCTACTACAAATTCAAATTCTGTGCATCTTCCGTGGCGCTACAGGTTGGCAGCCAGCCAAACTGAAAGTGACCATGAGTGGAAACTTGCGCCCTCCTCCTCTATCGTCCTTCCGGCAACCCGCGTCCGATCTCGTAGACGACGTAGCCTTCTTCAGCTACGACTGGAGTGTATCGGGCTACTTACAGGAAGATTCATCCGAACCATCATCCACCACAGCTTCCGAAAGCTCAAACCCCCTTTATGATTCACACGTCGACACTGCGAAGCAAACGCCAAATCCGAAAATTGCCATCCCTCGAGCCACAAACACAAAACCATTAGCCAATCCAGGCCGGGTCTCCAGGGCATGTGTAAACTGCCGCGATCAAAAGGTGAAATGCAGTGGCCACCGTCCAACATGCCATCGATGCCAAATGTCCGCTGTTACGTGCATCTATGGTGATCGAAAGCGCGAGAAAATGGTCAAGTGCGTGTTTCAAATTAGATGCAAATACTCTCGCATCTGACAGGGGTGTTTAGACAACTTGATGATTTGACAGCCCAGGTCGAAACGTATGAAACCCTCCTACGAAATATCTATCTCCATCCCGATCACCACCCTGATACGCCTGTCAATCAACCTGGCGCAATAGACGCACCTCCTCATCCGCTGAATAAAGTCAATATCTCACTCCTTGAAATTACCTTGTCATCTGACAATGTCTAGATTCCAAGCACGTCTCTGGCATCGCCACTTCCGTTGCGAGTATCTGACAATGCTAATACACCAGCTTGCACGATTGGCCCCGTGGAGTTTGTCGAAGAAGATTTCAATCGCGATGCAGAGGCGCAGGCTACCGGTTTTATCGGCGGACATTCGGAAATAAAGTGGCTACACCAACTCAAGCGTTTTTTGGAGCAAAAGGATCCAACACTGGGCAGTCCCCAGAAGGATGCAGACATCGCCTCGCTGTCATCTGTGAACTATTTCCCCGATGATTCGGGGACTGTGATCTCAGATAACGTGGCCATGATGGAACGGCCTTCGCAAGGGATCGCAGATCAACTTGTCAACAACTACTTCAGTGTTATACATGAATCTTTTCCATTTCTTGGAAAGAGTCTCTTCCTAAGTCAGTGCCGAGCTTTCTATTCGAATGCAAATCTACGACCAGGAAGAAGATGGATGGCAGTGTTGAACATGGTATTCGCCATTGCCGCGAGACATTCTTGCCTCGCATCGTGCCATGCCCATCACGACCATGATGACCATGCAGTATACTTCTCACGGGCTTGGCAGCTTAACACGCACGATGTTGCGTCTTTAAGTCATCCAAACCTACAGCAGGTGCAAGTGGAAGCACTAGCCTCTTTTTACCTTCTTTCAATTGGACAAGTCAACAGGTGGAGCATCTTCCTTGCTTAGATTAGGCCATTTCTCTCCGGGCACAGACTGATTTTCTTATGATCCTCCAGGGCATGGAGAATGTGTGGTATCGCGATACGCTCAGCGCAGGCTATGGGGATCTATCTCCGCGATGAAAGTCCCAGCACCTCAAATCTGTCCAAAGAAGCCAGGTACCGGCTATGGTGGGGTCTCTACTTGTTAAATAACCGAGTTTCTGGGATCATCGGTCGTCCACTTGGTGTGCATAGAGCGTTTTGTACGACACCTCTTCCGGTGCCGTATAGAGAGGAGGATTTTGGGGAGGAGCATGTCATGCAACTCCTTACAAATAATGAAGCTCGACGCATTCTCATATCGTCCTTGCAATTCCAAACGCCTAGGAACGAGACGGTGGAAAGCCCCATAGCTCAAAGTCCCATCCATGTTGCGTCTAGGGAGGAAAAGCGCAGTGAGCAGGCTCGGGCTACTGCGGCACAGAGTCTTTCAGTGAATGCGTCACTGTACTTCATATATGCCGTTGACCTGGCATCGATAATGGAGGAAGCAATTGGCACTTTGTACTCCCCAATAGCCGCTTCAAGGTCGTGGCTTCAAATTGAACTCGCGATCTCTGCGCTTAATGAGTCCATTGAACGTTGGCTCTCTCGGCTTCCTACGTCATATCACTTGACAAGGACGCGAACAAACAGGCCCGATGTCCTTCAGCACACAAGTCTTACGTTCCATTTCTATTCCACCAAGCTCATCATCACACAGCCATGTCTGCATCGCGTCGTGTACGGAGTCCCGGAAGAGGGGCCACCAAGCACTCTCTGCAGTACCTTGGCTGCGACATGCGTTCAGGTAGCAGGTCAAATGCTCGATCTCCTACCAAGCGATCCAGATACAGCCTGGCTGTATGGATGCTCCCCATGGTGGTGTGTGCTTCATTATATCATGCAGTCCGTGACTGTTCTCATGATGGACCTCGTGGCCCGACCAGAGGAAGGCACGCCGGAGAGTGCCGGTGTTGAGGCTATGATCAGAAAGGCCATCCTGTGGCTGAGCAAAATGGCTACCAAGGATCCTTCTGCAATGCGAGCTCAGCTTCTGTGTATAGATATTCTAACGCGGCATAGTTCGAGACTTGCCATGGAGATTGAGGTTGGAATTTAGAACATAATTTTTATCAGAGATCATCAGATCATTCACTCGACTACGAATACGAAAACTGCGGCTATGTGCTGGTCCTCGAAATATGCGTTTCCAACCATAGTTATGAAGTGAATTTCAGTTGTTTTACGAATCAGGACCTGTATGCCTTTCCCATAAATGAAGAGAGTGGTACGGTGCCTGGTACCCATGCCTTCCGTGCCTCTGACAACACGCCTATTGATGGTAAGCTTTTATCAAGGATAAAACGAAACTCAGACCTTATAAATCAAACTTAGACCTAAGATCTTGGGTTCAGCCACAGGAATCACCCTAACTTAGATCGGCGGCAAGGGGACCCTGCTCGGATCGGTTAGCGCTAATGCATGTACCTGCAAATCGAGCCAGTTCTTCCTAATAAAGAAAGGTAACAAAAGCAAACAAAGAGAAAAGCAAAATAGATCTTCTTTCTGTTTCCTCCTTCGGGTTGTGGCTTCTGCGGATCATTTGGCTTTCTCGTCTTGTTTGTCAACGACATACAGTCATCCGCCGGCAATGTTAGGTTCTGATCGACATTTCCATGGGCAGTTGGGTCATTGATGTACCTTGAATATGTATAAGTTCATTGAATCTCGCTCTGAAACGTAGACGAAACCTTTCTACACATGCCTTACAATACTGATAATTACCGATGACAGCTGCGACAGACAGTTTTGTAAGTCTGTCTGCATCTGACCTAAAGCAATAATAGGAAATTCGTAGGTTTTTGTGGTATCATCCAAATCTGCTCCAGACTGAGAGCAATCTCCAGATCGGGTTTGATTTTTCAGGCTCATGCTCCCCACGGCGATCGATTAGCAACACAAGCCTGGCTAATAATACTTGCACGCGATACAGCTCACTAAGGACCAATTGAGACGTCATTTTTTTTTTTGCCGCGATTCGTGTCCCTGAGCTGGAGGGGCTGCTCCTTTGCCTTTTGTCGTGGCTCGGTGTCTCCCTATAAGGTGTGGGCTCTCCTGGCACAGATTTGCGCTGCCGCACGATATCGCTCCAGAATCCTCAAGGTAATCATGGACACCATGGTTAATGCACAACCCCCTTTCCGCACATGAACATTGCAGAATATTTATCACTGCCTCAATGAACTGCTTATTTTCCACAATCACTAATTGAGTTCGTTGAAGAGGTGAGACGTCCTCGGTGTCCGTAGTCCCAACACCGTACTCGTGAGATGTGAGCCAGCTGATAAGGGACAAACCTTGATATTATAGGAGAGAAGAGTCTGCTCATAGGGCAGGGAACATCTCCCATGCAAGGACACCTTGACCCTGATCTCGAAACGCCACTTGAGGGGTTCGTGTCTGACGTAGGCTGTTGGCTCTTGTCGTTCTGTAGCCAAAGAAAAAGAGTCCGGAGTGATATTGCAGTGAAAGAGTAACAATAGAGGGCTCTGGGTCACCTTTGTCCGAGGTGCAAAGCTCAGCAATATTTTCAGCCACTTGGTTAAAGCTTGAAGAAATAAATTGAGCGACCCAGATTCCAGGTAATCCACTGGGGATGTCAAAAGACCGCTGAAGTCTCTGTTTATATCAGTGGTCTCCCGGGGAACCCCAAGTCGAGGAGGAGTCAAGATGTTTGGAGTCATGTCTGGACCAGGCGAAGGTTGTGTCACGCTAGATAGCCTGGTGGATGCTATCAACGACGCGTTTAGGTCTGGGAGCGTAGCGGACATATCTGGTGAGGCTGTAGCTAGCCCACTTTGAACAGTCGGGGTTGCTGAATTTCGCATCCCATGATCAGCGTACAAGCCACACATCGGCACTATCCGGTGGGTCTGCGTTAACTGGTGATCTCTGATAAAGAAGATATGAGCGGCGATACAGAGTATGCGACGATGATGCGCCGATGGATTCGAAAGGAACATTTAGCATCGGCTTCACTAGGAAGATCTAACGGAATTTCCTTTTGGATTATTAGTGTAAGTTCTTCGTTTCTGTTGAGAAGGTTCTGAGGGCCTAAGGTTTCAGCCTTGGTCCTCGATAAATTAAGTAACGTTATATTCTTTCCCCGGAAGGAAATCGTTCTTGTTCCTCCCCTCTGTTCTTACGTGGTGTTGATCTTGACATAGCACTCGGCTATTACAGGACGCAGTATGGAACAATCTGATTCAAGATGTTAAAAGGTCGACACGTGGTCAGGAATGCGCACGAAGAGATATGTGGCCTGAGGCCCCCAACACGAGATCTGACGTGACGTACAGTAAATGGATGATCTAGGACACCACCGCCCACGAATGGGCTAGTCTGTATATAACCAATTCTCGCTGGTCCCAGGAAGGACCAGCATTTAGTCTCTTCATACAATACACCCTATTGTACTACACGCATAACTAGGTCATCTATCTCGCTTACCTACCTAAACCTAGAGAGACTGCGTGGTCTCACAAGATATATTAGACCTAATTTATCTCTATAGCGATAGTTAATCCGCGATCTCTATAGCTAAGACCTTAAGGTATCACTCGAGAAGCCGCTATATTAAGAATCACTACTATTAGATCCGTGAGAGAGTTAAAGAAGGTAAGATACGACTCTCTTATATAGCTAGCGTCAATAACATTGCCGATAGCTTCACTAAGCTATGAGCAAGACCTATATTTAAAGCATTTCGCGACGCGCTAGCATTAGAAAAGGCATTTTGAAGACATAGCAGCTTCAATACTAAGGGGGTGTATTAAGATTCATGGCTTCTCTAGGCATGAAATGCCTACTTCGCCAAGCATGAATCTAGTGATTAGTATTGAACCTACCATATAGAGTATAGTTCAGGAGAAATGCTCCTTATTAAATAGGATCTCTCTCTCATAGAGGAGTGACCAGACCTAAATAACCTCGTTGGCCTTGACTACATACTTCCTAGCGTCATTCATCGTAGACAGTTTTAACATAGATTAAATAAGGTCATATGCAACGCAAACAAGAGGCATCTATAGATATGAGCCATGCCGCCCCGAGACAAACCTCTTAGGAGAGTTGACAAATGAGAAGCCGCTCTTATGTCTATCTTGGGACTATGTAGAGCTTCTTGTCAGTAGTGTTGTAAGAAGACGTTTTCGGCTACATAAATTGATGATTCATACCTTTTAATTACTACGAAACCCTCTCTGGGATCGACCGAAGGGCCTCATGGTTTTAGCTCTGGAAAGAAATGTACATGAGGATAAATGGCCTGTAATGTATCCGAGGCTCTTAGAAGACTGACAACCTCGATTCCTTAAGTTACACCAATAGCTGGCAAATGTAATACATTGCTAAGCGCTGAGACCCCAAATCTATCAGTAGATAGTGTTCGGCCACATGGGAAGTGGGGAGGGTAAAATCAATTCCAGTAAGTCGGGTCAGGAGGTCAATTTTGTCTTCACAAGACAAAAAAAACCATGCATCAAAACACATTTAAATGCCACATCACATGAAACACTTGACGCTAACAAGATCACACAGGATCTGTCACGCATGAATCTGTGGGAATGTTTATGCAATCCTTTCATTATGTGAGCTCGTAGTGTCGTGTGTATGGCTGGCTCGTTCTAAACGTATAAAGTGCTTTTGATTGGTCGGGACGCTTCTTGTGGCGCAAAACTTGGCTCTTTCTGCGTTCTGAGTGTAAATACTTGCTGGGAGAAAGCCGCCAGACCTATCCTTAGAATGGAGGAGTCCACGAAGGGCATACATCACCTCTTGATACGTGTTTAAACACTAGGGAGGACTTGAGTGCCATCGGGAACCGAGGTGTACTTGGCACTTGAACATGGAGGACCAAGTCAATCTATCAAATGTGCCCGATTAAACATACCAAACGGTCTCCTAAATGATGAGCTGGAAACCAGGTTCGCCATGATCGACAGTTCGCTCGCTGACCTATTCAAGCGGCCTAGTGCTTTTGTGACTAACCCGGGTAAATTCGTTCAATTTGTACACCTCCAAGGTTCGCGGAATCCACGCTCACGGTAACTCGAAGCACAGTTTCAGCCGTCCATATAACGACCGCAGGCTCACAAGCGTTCTTCTACAGTAAGAGGACTGCCAGGTTGGATCTAGGAAAGCTCAGCTGCTTCGCTGCTGAAAGAAGTGTATCTCCTCATCCGTATTGCGGCGGTTGACGTCGACGCGTGGATGCCGCACCAACATCTGAATCACAGACGACGTTCGTTCTATGCTTTGTTTCAAGAAAATAGAGCTTGCTATGCTCCATATCCACGCTTTACGAATTCAATGTTTAAAAGACGTTCAAAATCTCAGAGACAAATTCTTAGCATAACAGTTCTCAAAGTCAACACACAGGTACTGCCCCAGTATTTTCAAGCTCGATGTCACGAAGCGAGGATTTCACGAACAGCTGGTAACACTTGGGACGTTCATGCAACCACTGTATGTCTGTCCACCAGTAACATCGACGTTTGACCAAGTCCAGTTAGAGCAGCCAGATGATCCACAAACAACAACCACATCATATCCCGTGGAGGCAACAGCTCCCGCGCCGGAGACGTTCTCAATGGTCAAATCGGTTATAGGGATACCGCTGGTTGGGGTTCCTTTGAGATCGCCGCCATTGTAGTTTTGCTCAATGAGAATACCGTACCTATCGGAATAGGATTAGCGAGACTTTCGGTTGTATGTGGCGTGATATGGTGATCCTACTTACTTAGAGATGGAGCTCAGAGTGATTCCAGAATAGGTCACGTCCTTGATCTCACCGGTGTCATTCACGGTAGCCTTGATGCGGATACCTTAATGGCGAACGTCAATAAATCGGACGATGTATCTGGATACATGATTTCCCTTACCATTCACCGAGCTCTTGACCTCGGAATTCTCGAAGGTGACAGTGTCTACCGTGTTATCACTACGGCCACCAACGCTTCCAATCGATAGGCCGTGGCCACCGGAGCAGACACCACCGCTGAAAGTGATGTTCTGTTCACAAAATCAGTCTCATGTCCAAGAGAAAATCTTGGATCCTCTGAGTACTCACTGTTCCAGAGTTTACCGCCACACAATCATCCTGGTTATACACCTGGGCACCCGTGATAACCACGTTGGTACTGCTGCCGATATCGAACCCATCCGTATTATGACCACCCTCAGTATCTCCAGCTTCGTCGTTAATAGTCATGTTGGTGATAGTCAGTTCATTGCAGCCGTTGATGCTAACGGCCTGAATGGGGGTGTTCTCAATGTAGAGGTCCGTGATAGTCGACGAGATAAGGTCATGGGCGTAGAAGAACTTGGGCTTGGTCTTGCCACCGCTACCACCTTGGCCGTCCCACCAGCGCGATCCGTTTGGGTTAAGGTAGGCACCACTGGCACCCTTGACAGTGATTCCAGTACCAGAGATTTGGAGCAGTGGGCCGACCCATTCCTCGTATCCCCAGGTGGTCTCACCTTCGAAAATCACCTACAGGTGTTTGTTCAGCATAGCTCAAGCTAACTGGAATATTGGAAAGAAGATAGGTAACACGATGATTCTTACAGTGGTGTCATCTGAGAGACTACTGAGATCCAGAGTTGTTCCAGATGGCACGGCAACATCCGACAGGATGATAGTTGAGCAAGACTTTTGCGACGCACTCGCCGAGGCGGCACCAGAAGAGCCGGAGAAGGTGCAAGATGTCGCTCTCTTGGCCAAATTTGGGGCGTCGGTGATGGAAGGCTCAGCGACTGGCGAAGCAATTGCGCCTGCTGCCAGAGCGACTACCGAGAGGAAACTAAAGAGCTTAGACATTGCAAGTGAACGATTGAGTTTTCTTGTTTGGTCTCCAAATTCTGGTCCTCGGGCATAAGGCATTTTATAGGCATGCCTGCTCGGATGCTTGTCCTTCTGATCGTCTCCTGGACTGCTTCAGAAGGGGACAATAAGAGCTGCGGGCCCGTAGAGCTCTATGATGCACCACGATGCTCCATGATGTTTATCCTCGAATCACTAAAAGCTTAGAAGGATACCTTGTCTTCCCATTGGCGGGTTTCAAAATCGTGATCACGGACAGAATTATACAGCCACGTGGGTGAATTTAGTGTATCTGCACCTCTTCAGGCCCGCTTGGTGGCTAACAGGGGCGAATGAGAGGAATATTCAGGGCCGATCTGAAACGCGTCGAGCTTTCCGTTATACCACTGGATTAATAAACGCCACCATCCTGCAGGTAAAACTGGGGGATAGACCGGGACTGGTCTTTGTATGTTAAATCCCCCCCGCTCAATTGTGGGAAAAGCCTTGGAAATCGCGGGGAAATGTTGCCAATCGACAAAAAGCACGGGCCATATTGCTTGTCTTCTGTGGATTAACGTCGGCGTTTCTTTTTACCACCACTCGTTTATTCACGCCGTGGAAGTGATATCCACTCTCAAAACCACAGGGATGAGAGCTGCGTGACTGCATATCTGATGTCGACATGAAGGGCCACTTGTTTCTTCAGACTCGTCTCTGGCGACTCCAAAATTAATATCTCTCGAGCTGGGTCAAGGACCTGATCGCCGAGCGGATGGTGAAGGCGTGACTTGACTGATCCTCCGCTTATGGCCAGCTGCTTGATTTGTGTCGGAGCAGGACGAGTCAGGGGACCGCGAGCGCGGTCGAATCTCCGAAGGTGCCTAACGAAACATGTACACAGTACACACGCAGTAACCGGACTAGGTTCACGGGTTCCTACCAGGCCACCCCGCAGCTTATGAAAATAAATGGAATTAACTTTTTTTCGACAAACGAATCCAAAGTTTAAATATATTGGAAAGAATCCCACCGTTTAATCCCGGTAGAGTAAATAGCACATTGACGATGTTCTAGACTTTTCTCGGCCAGTTCGTCTAATACCTGCGAACCTCTCTGATTCGTCGAACTGCAGTCCACTCTCCCTATATGCCCCCTTCCCGCCAAAGCTTGTAGAAAGCTTGTCAGCAAGCCTCGCTTACACCGCTTCATCACTCACAATCAATCCATTTTGCCCACTCGCACCAAATTTCTGGGACCTTCAAGTTCATTTTCGTCGTCGCATATCTCTGATGTCCCGCTATTCGCATGTACAGGTGGGAATTTCGGAATTTCGGTCCCCTAGACCTATATTGGGACTTGAGAGCTCGTCGAGACTACTTTAGCTCTTGAATAACTCGTCTTTCCCCCGCACACCCGGGTTCCTGTCAATGCTTTTTCCCGAGAGATTAATACTATTTGAAGGTCAATAGGCGGTGCTCCACTTAGGCAATTAAACATGCATTTCCAGGGCTAGCCAATCTAGTAAGGTTTGTAGGAAAATGCAATTTTTTTTACCAGCAAGTAGCGAGCATGATTGGGCTATGCCAACCTTGTAAGCTTTGCTCTACCTCTGCGGCTTGCCTGGACAGGAATATAACACGTGCCCATTCGGGTAACATCGGATAGGCCTCGCGCGGTTAATAGTGAGGTCTCTGACATTTTTCAAAGTCTGTATAGCAAATTGGATTTTGTCTCCTAGTTGGTAACACTCTAGCTGGATTTGGTCAAATGGGTGACATGGTAGATGGTGGTATCGGGTAGGTCATATTGGTGACGCGTGTGACGCGACCGAAGTTCGAGCCAGAGGGAAATAAGTCCTAAAGTTATCGATTGCTACGTGGTTTCCGAATAGAAGTTCCGGGTGCCATGGAAGTGCCAGGGTCGATTAGAGAAAGTACTCTGGATGGGACAAATATACGGCAGGCGTTTCTTTCTAGCAGAAAACTAGAAATTTTTGTTTTGGGAGAGATAGATATTAAAGGAATTTATATGATTTCAGACCATTCAAGCCCTGCCAGTCGCTCTATTTGTCTCAAACCGGCACCTGACATCCTTGATTATATATCGGTATGTTAACTGGTTGCAATTTCCTGCTCAAAGGTGAGAGGGACTCGTCTGAGCTTTTATGCTCACTCATATTCAAGAAACCTCAGCAACAACGCGGTGAAAGTTCTGGGGTCTTGTAGAAATCTGATAAGGATATAAGCATGTAAGCCATTCTTGCATAGGAAACCTACTTACGCGAAGTGGCTGACGCTGGGTAAAATGGTCAAACCTGAACCGGGGATCTGAGACCAAGATCTGATCAGCACGATGACGTCTCCAAGGTACCTACTTCTTGTGATTTCTTACCCAATCATGAAGGATGGCAGGTACGGTCCGATTCACCACTTCTTCGCTGTCTCCATCCAGGATCCATACCAGAGGAGCAGACTGGTCTGAATATAGCGTCGGTATATGTCTAAACGATTCTTGATCCCAGACTGGCAGGGTAGACCACATCTCGTTCATCTTGGCGGAAAGTTCCGGCCAGTGTTCCGGATTTGGATTGAGTAGCATATACTCCAGCTCCGTGCGCTGGAGATAGGTGTTGAAAATTGGATTTGTTTCGAGCGTCGTGTTTCCGTTCGAGAAACTGTAGCTTCCGCCAAAGGAGAATAATCGATCCAGACGGGAGGAGTGGTTCATGGCGATATCAAAGCCAATGATTGCGCCGTCCGACCAGCCAACCAAGGCGACTTTGGGGATCTGGAAATGATCCAGTACCGCGAGGACATCGCCCATCATCCGGTCGTACGTGATCGGCCCCGGTCCGTCTGTGGACCGCCCCTGACCTCGCGAATCGATCACCATCAGGGTGAAGGGCAGGTGGCGGAGTGCCCTGATCTGATTACCAAAATAATCGGAGTTGGCGAAACCGCCGTGCAGGAACAATACCGGTATCTGCCCGCAATCGAGTGTATCGGAGAGCTGTTGTCCATAGAAACCGTACCAGATGGCCGTCTCATTGTCGACGTGAACTTGGCCGCTCTTGATCGCCGTTGGCAGGGAGGGAGTATCCGGCAGACCTGCCCATGGGGGAACATACGGTTTTGTGAGAAGTTTCGGGTTTGCAGGCGAATCTCCCATGCAAATGCCTAGGAAAAAGGCAAAGACGCCAATCCGAAAAGTCCGCATTATCGGGGTCAGATGCTTGCCACGAGACCGTAGATTTAAAAAAGATTGAGGCAAAGAATTCTGTTAGGTTTGCGGTGACTGCCTAACACCTTCGCACGCTGAGCCCCGGAAACGAAACCGGGTGAAAAATGATGCAAATTTGATAAATAAAAAGGGGTGAGAGCTTGGTTTAGATATATGGTGTGGGAAATTTACGCATGTTTGGTAAGATAAGCCAATTATAAGCATGTCATGTCCGTAGCATAGTGTGGCGTACGGTGTGATTGGATGAGGGTGGACGCAGAATACATCCGTATAGGGCGTTATGACCTTGACTGAGAGACACCACCTGGTTTCCCTTTTCCACTCCATGTTTCTGTGCTGACAAGGCCGATTATTCTTAGAAAAGCATGGAGCGGCATGTTGTACGGTCGAGACGTACAGTTGAGAACAACTAGGAACCGCACGCTTGGCTCCCATGGAGTGATTTTTACAAGTCAAAGACCGGTCATACTGAGCATCATTACGCAAAGTAACTCTAGGGCTCTAGGGCCTGGGTGGCCATTCACTCCTGTCATCAACACTGCGTTTTTCTCATAAAGACTTGACCTTGATAATTTAACTCCTTGGCGGTCTACGGCTCCCAACCCTTGGAGTAGTAGCTTCTTGCTACTGAGCCCGATGAGACAGTCGATTCCACGCGAATCGGCCAAGTGCAGCCCGAATTCGAGCCACAGCCTTGAGTTTTTCTTTTTTACAAGTGTAAACAAAGCACGCTAAGCCGAATATGGCCGGGGCGTGTCCCACTAGCAAATTGGGATACCCTTTTGAGCAATTCTCGATCATACGAGAAGCGAGAAGCGATAATGTGGTGACCTAAAATGGTAATTTCTACGATATTGCCGCATGGTCGCTATAAATTGCGGCACACCGCCGTTGGGTCGGTGTTGGGGCCCCTCAGACCTTTCCGAACTTCCATACACCTCAGTGACCTCATCGACAAGGTGTGACAGCAAGCTGCTACAGTATGGCATTGTATGCAAGAATCGGGCTAACCAAGGTGACCCACTTAAAAAGAACTAAACTATTCTGGGTGTATTTTACAGCACCACTTTCCTCGATACAAGGTTTTCCCACATGGAAGAGGGCTTCTGAGTAACTCGGGAGGGTAAAACATAGATAAATATCGGTTCATTAAATGAGCATGAAAATTGTGCTTCTTCGATCAAAATGTCGAGGTCCCAAAAATGCTCAACGCACTGTATGTACGGAGTACAGAAGGGGTTCCGACCACAAACAGATTTGTGAAGCAACCCAATCGGGTAGCGTGGCTAAATTGGCGCAATTCTGTCTTACCATTGGCTGCGGTCTGAGAAACGGAGTTCCTTTGCATGATGTGTACTCTGTAACCTACACCTGTATCGTTTAAGCCGGAATCCTTTTGCGAAAATTCGAGGTCTTTCGTGGCTGTGCAAGGGCACCTAACCCTCGATGTTGTCGGCAGGCTGATTGGCGACGTTTTTGGACGATAAGACACGCGTACACCCTATATTTTTCATCGCTAAGCTTGATTTCGTCCTTCACATACCTCTCTAGTCGATTGACCTTTTATGGAAGCATCTAAATAGTAGATTCTGGCGGTGTACGTGATGGTGTAGCTGAAATTCCGCTCGTAGTCGGTGTATACGGCTCAAAATCGAAGCCATCGAGATCAACATGTTAGTAGCTCTTTAGGCATCTTTTTCGGCGAGGCGGTCTTAATTAATTTACCGAATCTTAGTAAACTAAGTTCGAAGTAGACTTCCGCAAAGCTTGATCTCAACCCATTAAAGTGGGTCCGCGTGGGCTTTTTTTTTTTTTCAGAAAAAACCCTCAAATATATATAAACAATCTAATCAAATAATGCTCTTTAGGCATCTTTTTTCGGAGAGGCGGTCTTAATTAATTTACCGAATCTTGGTAAACTGAGTTCGAAGGGAACCAATCCAATCAAATAATTCCTCCGACTAAAACCACGAACGGAGTTTTACTTCTCAAGTTGAATAGCACGTGGCCGGAAATAGGGCGAGCGTTACCCAAGTCACTCATGGAAACTACATGTATAAACCAAAAATAAGCACTAGCCAAGCCCTACTAGTCGCCCCGTATCGCCCTTCGGTCCATGGTGCTGACGAAAACTAGCAAGATTGACAGCACCAGCAAGGACGCAAGGACTGACTCCTTGGAGCTTTCTGTCGGAAGTAGACCTAACGGAGGGCACGCTGAGAACAATCTATTCAGAGATGTGTAGGAAGTTAAGCTCTAAGGAGGGATGGGAAATCTAAATAGGCGGAGGTCATGTGACCGTATGGGCAACCTGTGCTACGAACACTTTCGACACCTGTTCATGCCTAGATCCCTTTCACAATTTTACTCCGGCTTGTTTCGCTCCCGCTGTCCCAGTTGGCTGCATGAATTTGGCTCACTTCTACCGATTGACGGACTCTGATTTGGCCGAGTGGAATCTCGTTTTTTGCAACGCCTGCACTATCGCTTTCGATGAAGCGAGACGTGGACGCGTTTGTCCTGGAGCCCACCAGCAGTTCACTTCCTTTGCCGTGGGGAGAACGCATTGCCATCCCGTAGATGCTCATACCGCTGGATCGAAGACTCTCCATCAAAGGCTTGAATTGTGGAACCGATGAGCAGATAATGCTGATACATTGGATCGCTTGGTTGCACAGCGTGACTGTCCATGAGCTAAACATGGGTTCCATCGAGGAAGCGACACGGTGGTTGAAGATAAGCTGGCAAATGATAGCGGCAATGACTCTGCAGATGGTGTAAACACACGGTTAGACAGTTGTCAGAATTTAAGCAACAGGTCGTGTCTTAACGTACAATATCCGACTGGAAAAGCATAAGATAAGAACTGCTTTCCTCCTCATGCTTGTTTGAAGACCAAGGATTATAAATGTCGGTTGGGCAATGAGCGCAACTTCCGAAAGCAAATTCAAGATTGCGAACCCCGTTTCCCAATCGAGCTGGCAACGTTGAACTTAGTTACACACCCATATCATCTTCAGGGAGAGGAGGGATTGGCAATAATATAAGTGGATAGGGAAGACAAAGGGACAATTGCTCACCATGTTAATACACCTGCTATTGATCTTGTCCCATGGTCGTGGTATCTGGCATTGAAAAGCGTAAACTAGCTCTGAAGAGACAGCCCAGATAACAAGGACGCCTCCGACCCAGAGAGCTATCTTTCTGTCAATAGTCTTCGGTGAAAGGGCTTGGACAAAAACGAGGATTGATAGTTTTGAAAAGCATAGGCTGAGAATCAGAAGCAGGGCTCATGCGTATAAAGCCTGGTTGTCGTGCATATGTCTTATCAGCACGATCATCCCGACAGAATTTCACCCGTATCTCAGAAGACTCGACACACCTTTTGCAACCCAGTCTGCTGAGACTGAGTTAAGGTGCTAAGGTGCTTCCCATAGTTATTTGCAGTGGCAAGGCACAGCGCCAGTGATTGTGCCGCAAAAAAGACCTAGACGGTATGTCAGACACTGTCGGTAGCATTAACATCTGGACTGCGCCAGTTATGTTCTAAACTAGATGTGACGGACATACAAGAGAAAGTATGATCAAGTAGTCATCAGATGTTAGCTTGTGAATGAGCAGATACTTCGTTGCTAGCTTAGTAAGTACACTGAGAGTAGCAAGGACTAAGAGAAACCAAGTAATGATGTTGATGACAGGCGTCAAATTGTCAGGAGAGGGTCTGTCCATTTCGCATGATTATGAAGGAAAAAAGGCGAAAAAAGTGGCAAAAGATGAAAAAGAAGAGAGCGTCTGATTGCTTTTTGAGAACTTCAGCTTCAAGAAAATATTTATTTGGCCCCTTCTTGTTGTCTGTGCACAGACCAGTACTATATATCCTTTCTAGCATTCTTTTCCGAGTCCGTTCCAAACAACCTCGCCAGTGACCTGGCAAGAAGGTGGACACCATTCTGGAGTGCACAGTGGGTGGTTGGCATCATGTCTCAGACAAGGAATCGTCAAGCCCTAAGCGCCAGGATTCAAAGCTTGTCGAACCAATACCAGGTACGGAGTACCCAAAACTGTAATATCCACCGACCGCACTAGTGAGCCAGTGCATCCTCGATGTTACAGCACGATGTGGTCCTTTCGTCTGATAAGTGAAAGCTTGAATTCCACGAACCTTCCCAAACAGCTCAGTGATCCAATGACACTAATAGCATTTTTAATTCAGGCAGGATAACCAAATGCAGGAATTCAATATATAGAGGTTCGTTATGACCAGGTTTTACTGTATCTGTATTTGGGGAAAGAATCGCCCATTCGGTTAGCATCCATTTACCCGCAGATTGCCTGTGTACAGTACTGAGTACACAGTGCTGGTAGGCATACCGTACTGTAGAGGAAAATGGGGGTGTAAATTTACACCCAGAAACGTGTAGTTCGCTAAGTGTCGTGATTTCTTTGTTTTTATTAGGGGATTTTCGACACTCCGAAATCGAGGACTTTCGATTCCCCTGAAAAGAATGATTCATTATAACCAAGATTTACTGTACAGCCTTGTATCAGTGGCTTGATCCGCCGATGTCTTCCTCGCCTACGAAGCATATTCTAGCTGAAATAAGCCGGGTAATATTAGTTAACTCCTCAGCATCATACTTCTCCTACGGAGGAAATGAATATAATTCTTATACCTTCTACTTATTTAGTACTACCAGAGACTTGATACCATTAAATTGAAATTTAATAAAACTTATGGACACTTCTTACAGCTTTGGTGTTGAGCGACGACATGATAGAGAGTCTAAAGCAGAAACAATTAAGCTGAAGTAAACTAGCAAGTGGGGAATCGACCGTTAAAAGGTCAAACTATCATCACATAGTCAAATTGCTATCATCCAATTTTTTGTCTACGAAGTATTTGGCACATTTTTGACTTCCATTTTAGCTTTTTTAGTCTTAATCTTCACAAGCCGCTGGTACCACACGAGATTGGTTGTAGGCTGTCGCTTGCAAAGTTCCGTTACTCTTACACTTTCAGGGGTGGCTCCAGCATCCGTGACTAGTTGGGACTGCCATGTGCAGGTTTTGCATGCAAAATACAGTTTAGAGAACAGGCTGTCTTGGTTCTGTCGGGTACAGGGGCGGTCCATAAGTATTCTACACCCTAATACTTCCCCTATTTTTCTGCCAAATATCCTGTCACACTAAAACCTCCAATTTCTACTGAGCGCTGCCTATTATTAGTATGCCACCCTTCGTTTCTAACGATCCCCTCTACTCTATGCGGCATTGTAGTTAATAGATTGGTAGCTATAGCGTGTGGCGGTGGTAGAGAGACGTAGGCGGTGCAGGCCGGGCGGTCAGGAAGCTGAGGTACTAGGGTACAAATACTTATGGTCAGTCATTATACAACGCGGATGAAACCACATATATTACCACATATTACATTTACTTCCGGGTGAAAGAAGAATACTAGATGTGCAGCCCCTGAAGCTATCCCTATCAGTGGCGTCGTACGAAGATGTGAATTAAGTGGGCTTTGATGCTCCTGTTTGTTAGCCGAGCCAGACAAGTTGTCCATCTTTCCCATTATTTGAAAGGTAATCTAGTGCCTCTTTCTGTCGTCTATCAAAATATTTATCTCTTTCTCTCCATCAAATAGGGCGCTGTTCACCTATTTTTGTGTGCGTGACAAACTCCCGCAGCTGTCATGGAAAATATTACGCTTAAGCCAGTCAGCGTATCCAGGGAGGTAGATGTTGATATAGGTGAAGGTACTGAGCAACGAGATGAATCAGCATTGACTCGCCTGGGTAAAAGGCCTGTCCTCAAGGTGAGCACTCATTTTGCTTCCAGAGACACAAAGGGGGATAAGTGGACTCTATGCCTCTGTTGGTTTGTAATATTCCTTTCGCACATCAATCTCACGCAATTTCCAGCGGAATTTTGGCTTCATGTCAATTTTGGGCTTCAGTTGCACGATACTCATCACATGGGAGGGCACCTTGATGTAAGTCTCCTCGTTCTTGCGTGGGAACTCTGGCTGACTGACTGTGCCTAGTACTTTCCTTCAAGCTTTCCAAAAGTGCGTCGAGTCCTACGGGGGATGGAGAGAATAAGCAACCCTGATTGACCCAAATTCTTTTAACAACAGTGGTGGCCCAGCTGGCGTGGTCTACAGTTACATCCTAGTTTGGGTGGGAACCTCTGCGACTTTCACTACATTGTCTGAATTGGCTTCAATGTACCGCTACCTTATCATAACCGTATAATTCCGTGCATTAACTGACGGAAAATAGGGCGCCGACATCAGGTGGTCAATATCATTGGTGCTCCATGCTGGCACCTCCTTCTCACAAGATTTTCGGCTACATCACTGGTTGGCTAACTGTCGCCGGGTGGCAGGCAATCTTCGCATCCGGTAGCTACCTTTGCGGTACCCTCATCCAAGGGTTGATGGTGTTGACAAACCCCAACTACAACCCGCGGCCGTGGCAAGGGACCCTACTTTATTGGGCAGTGGTCATATTCTGTGTGTTCATCAATGTGGCCGCTCGAGGTTTGCTACCAAAATTTGAGGGCTTGATATTGCTCCTCCATATCACCGGCTTTTTTGCCATCATTATTCCGCTCATCTACTTGTCCGATCATAGTACAACCTCGGAGGTGTTTACCACTTTTGTGAATGGTGGCAACTGGCCTAATCAAGGATTGTCGCTCCTCGTCGGAATGCTTGGAAACGTCTTTGCGTTCACAGGTGCAGATGCCGCCACTCACGTAAGCACCCAATGCACCTTCGCTTCACTCTGTTGTTTCCGCTGGCATTTGAGAGTGTCCCTTGCTAATACGCCCTCGACAGATGTCTGAGGAAATCCACAACGCCGAAGTGATTGTTCCTCGATCGATCTTGACAAGTATAATGCTAAACGGCTGCCTCGGCTTCGGGATGATACTAGCAACCCTTTTCTGTCTTGGTAACATTGAAGATGCTCTCAAAACTCCAACTGGATACCCCTTTATCGAAATCTTCTATCAAGCGACGGGTTCGATTGCGGGAACTACTGTCATGGCTTCTATCATTACCATTTTGACTATCAGTGCGACCGTTGGATCACTAGCATCATCCTCTCGTGTCTTCTGGGCTTTCGCACGTGATCGCGGTCTCCCGGGATGGAGAATCTTTAGCAAGGTTGGTTCTTCAACGCCGAGGTCTCTCTATAGCATTGTGTCTGACGGTTATAAGCTTGAGCGCCGCACGTTGATCCCAACTTGGGCAATTGCGGCCACGACAATCACAGCCTGTCTGTTGGCCTTGATTAATATCGGTTCAGCTGTAGCCTTCAACGATATTGTATCTCTATCGGTATCTTGTTTATATCTCTCCTACCTGGTCTGTTGCATTCTATTCCTTTATCGACGAATCAGGGGGGACATCTTGCTCCCGTCTGAAGCTCCCCAAGCTACAATCATCAACACCGCTGGAGCACAACTCGTATGGGGTCCTTTCCGTGTCCCGGGTCTCCTTGGAATCGGGGTGAACATATTCACAATCGCGTATCTTATCCTTGTCATTTCCTTCAGCTTCTGGCCTCCTCTGACCCCAGTGACTGCGCAAAACATGAATTACGCTGTAGTGGGCACTGGCGGGGTGATTATTTTCAGTATTGTTTACTATCTACTGATCGCGAGGAAAGTGTACAACGGCCCGAGGATCGAAACACAACCCTAGCCCTAGGTGCCAGGATAGATTGACGGGGCAAAAAAAAAAGTGAGATTCGGGTGGAGCTGCCTGCAGTCTTTTCTTCGACGTGCTAGGCAATGGTGTACGTCTCCTCGGCCATTCTCTCCTTCTCCGAAATAAATGCATCCCACTCTTAAGCGTCCTAATTCCCATAAAGTCCGATCTTATACCAAGGAAGCTGAAACAGAAGATCTATGCTCTCCAGTGTCCGTCTAGCTGTCTCCGGTACAGTGAACCATACCCAGAGACCACCAATGATAGTGACTGCCGCGAAGGACCAGAACGTGCCTTTAGGCGTGAGGCCGCCATTGGTAGTTGACAGCAGCATGTTTGAATCACAGCCCCGAAGCTACGACACTAAGCTCTTTTATCGCTTGCCGATTGGAGGAGTATGTGAGAGCCAGGTGAACACCATTTCAGCGAGTTTCCAAGCACAAGATTGCCAACACCGAGTGAAAATTAATCAAATGTGTTTTCTTTTGAAACCGAAAGGACAGAATTACCATGACTACTGACCAGATCTTTAGTTGCGTGCATGCAACTTCCAACACTCAATTTTGGAATTCTCTTGGTATACTGGATCGATTACGGCTTCTCCGTATATAACGCCACCTACTCCTGGCGTGTACCCGTTATCCTCCAGTTGTTCAAAGTCAATTGAACGAGCATGTTCATCTCTTTACCCCGCATCAAGATGATGTATGAGTTCCACTACATACCGGCCCGGGTGAACGTCGCTCTATATCGGCAAGTTACGTTATAAGCCACGCAATTGGCTGTTCTCTTGACTTCGGGGCGCTCCGATGCGCAAAGGGGTTCCCGAAGTTACGATCAAACGTAATACGGCCTGAGTGCTTTAGCAATTGCTCTTATGGACCCGCAAATTGGGCCATTCCCATTCGTTTGTTGGGACTTCGTGATGGATCCCGAGAAAGTCCCGGCCCGGCAACGCGGGGTCCCCAGGCCGATCATCCTCCTGGGGAAATAGGACCAACCATTTGGGGAAGTCCAACGCGATGCAACAATTCGTCAAATGAGCCAAAGGGCCCGCCTGTGCTTGTCTTTGCAACCCCAGATTTCATTAAGCGACTCTTTTATCAAATCTCTCTGTCTTCCCTGAATATCCGGAAATGACCGACGAGGTCACCAGCATACAAAATGAGCCGAGAACAGACAAGAAGGACGTCAAAGAACCACCGGATCCCACGGGCCGGACTGGCAACCAGGATATTGACTCGGAGGAGAAACACAGCAATGGGGAGACTCACGAATTGCCCGAGCTGCAGCGCAGGTTGAAGAGCCGGCATTTGCAGATGATCGCAATGGGTAGGAATTGAGACCCCTCAGCATTGATACTATTCTGACATTCAGGCAGGTGGTGCGATCGGAACTGGTCTCTTCATCGGCAGTGGTACTGCAATTGCAACAGCTGGCCCCGTCGGTGCCTTAATTGCCTTTAGCTTCGTGGGGTCAATTGTGTATTCCGTCATGACAGCTCTGGGCGAAGTAGCCACATATCTACCAATCCCAGGAGCATTTGCTGCTTATGCTACTCGATTGGTCGATCCCAGCCTGGGATTTGCCATGGGCTGGATCTACTGGTTTTCCTGGGCGTCGACTTTTGCCCTTGAATTGACCGCGACCGGTCTGATTATCCAATATTGGGACGAACAGATCCCGATGGCGATTTTCATTGCTATTTTCTGGGTTCTTATTATCATCTTGAACATGTTCCCAGTGAGCTGCTACGGAGAAGTCGAATTCTGGCTCTCCAGCATCAAGATCATCACAGTCGTCGGGTTCATGATCTTCGCTATTTGCATGAACGCTGGAGTTGGTAAGGAAGGCTACATCGGGTTCAGATACTGGGTGCATCCCGGTCCCTTCCAACCTTACCTGATCACGAACCCAGAGCAAGATGCTCTAGCTAAATTCGTCGGCTTCTGGGCCATTCTCATCAAAGCCGGATTCTCATACCAAGGAACGGAGCTTGTCGGCATTGCCGCAGGAGAAACAGAGAACCCAAGCAAAAATGTCCCCTCAGCAATTCGCAAAACCTTCTTTCGAATTGTATTCTTCTTCATTTTCACCATTTTCTTCGCCGGCATTGTTGTCCCGGCCACGGATCCACACCTTACGTCCAGCGACGGCAACAGCGCCGATGCAAACTCATCTCCCTTCGTCATCGCCGCAAAACGCGCCGGCGTCAACGCCCTACCGAGCATTATCAATGCGGTCCTACTGACCGTGGTACTCTCAGCAGCCAATTCAAACGTCTACAGCGGTAGCCGTATCCTAGTCGGTCTAGCCAACGAAGGGTTCGCACCTCGATTTTTCCTCAAGACAACCAAGCACGGCGTTCCATACGGAAGTGTCGGCTTCACAGCTCTCTTCGGTCTATTGGGATTCTTGAACCTAAGCAATTCAGGAAGCACCGTTTTCAACTGGCTGATGCAAATTGCCGGTCTGGCGGGCTTTATCACTTGGTCCTCACTCAACATCTGCCATCTGGCATTTATGAGAGTGTTGAAGGCGCGTGGTATTTCACGCGATACTCTTCCTTATAAAGCCACTTGGCAGCCATTCCTTTCGTGGTATGGTCTGTTCTTTAACGTTTTGATTATCATTACTCAGGGCTTTACGGCTTTCATCCCGTCGTTCAGCGTTACGGACTTCTTTATCAATTACCTCAGTCTGATTCTGTTTGCCGTCTTATATTTCGGTCATAAGATTGCGTTCCGGCCGAAGTTTGTGAAGCCTATTGAGGCGAATATTGACACTGGCAGATATGAGCCAGAGTATGGGGCTTAGGAGCGGAATTCTGACGCTATGTATTTGAAGATATGATCTCAGCATATAGATATACACCTGTCATTTCGTTAATTGTCTTTTATCTTGAATGGGATGATCATTGAAGTACGTAGTCAAGGACCTGGTGCATGGATCATTCACGCAATCAAGCTTGTAATGTCCTCCTTGGGAATTGATCTGTTGTGAACCAATATATGGATAGATATACAAGTTCTTCTCTTATTTATCTTTCTTCATGGACAATTCCTGTGGTGTAGGGTAGTTAGTGATGACTTTGGAAAGTAGATCTGCTATCCGCGTCGATTAAAATATACAATTTCCCTACACCCCTTCGATAGAACGGGGTCTATCCAATGGCTGTCACGAAACTATGATTCGTCTTGGAATCAATTGGACTGGTAGTTTGCACCCAATTGGGCCATCAACCAGTTTACCTCTCGCTGAAATACTCCAAAATATCGCCTTTGAGCAAGTCTAAATAGTACTTCTTCTCCACTGGATCTTGCTTATACGTACAGTGCTTAGAGAGACAACGTTACTGCATATTTTAGCACTTACCTTTTCAGCTAGCTCTGCAAAAAGACAGAAGCGAAAGATCTTATCAACCAATCAATCAAAGTTCCTATACAGCCTAACTAGTATCGTAATGGCTATGCAGGCGCTTCTTTCCAGTTGAAGCAAGAACTCGTCTCCCGTACGCCTGATCATGCTCCAGAAGCGAAAGACCCTATACGAGTCCTATCCTACAAAGAAAACCAGTATGCAAAAAGAGCAGTCATATGTATTATGTATTCACCCAAGTCTAAATGGATAGATAGCCAAACGAAAGCAAGCAAATTAAAATCCCCCCATTCATCACCCATCCCACCATTGAACTCATGCCATTAAAATTCATGGAAGCCAATTCCCGGAAAAGCCCACACCAGCAGCCCCTGGTGGGCACACTTAACCCTCAATCGATTTACAGACCAAGAGCAAGCACACCAGCCAAAAGACCGACAGCAACGGGAGCAGCGCCGAGAGCAACACCAGCACCGGTGGATGGAGTAGCGGAGGCAGAAGCGGTGCCGCTAGCAGAGCCCGAGGCGGAAGTAGTGGTGGTCAAGCCGGAGGCGGTGGAGGTGCCGGAGGCAGTGGTGGTAGCACCGGTAGCGGTGGTGCTGGAACCGGACTTGGTGGAGGTGGAGGTTCCTGCGGAAGTGTGAGTTGTGGACACAGCGGAAGAGGAAGAGGATTCAGTGCTGCTGGCAGTGGAAGAACCAGAGGTGGCAGCACTGGAGGTGGAGGAGGATGCACCAGTAGAAGTAGAGCTTGAGGCAGACTCAGTCACGTTGAACTGGTTGGACTGGGCGAGAATGCCGGTGTTGTGCTCGGAGGTGGATTCCAGGTTGATCTGGTAGCCCTTGCTGTTTTGCGCATTAGTTGCTGGTTTTCTTGGAGCTGGGGTTGGGGTGATAGTACGCATCAGTCACACCGGACAGGCTGTCGATGGTGTAGGAGTGCTCAGAGGTCTTGATGTCCGAGGCAACCTTCTTGTGAACGGGAGGGTAGACGTTGTTGTTGACGAGGAAGACATTGAAGCTCGTCTCGTCGGTGCTAGTTCGGGTTAGCTATATGATGCTCGTAGATTGGGTGCATTCCAAGGCTGTATGTTGGATAAAACGGTAAACATACTCGACGGAAGTCCACTTCACAACCAGAGAGTCGGAGGTGTCAATCACAGCACCCTGCTCGGGCTCAATGACCTTGAGAGCTGAAACGCGAGTCAGATCATGGGATATCAAAATATTACACGAGAAATCAGCTTACCCGAGACGGAGAGAGCCAGAGGCAGGACAGACAGAGCGAGTGACAGACGCATGATGGCTGGTTGTTATGAAAACGAGTGAATGAAAAAGCGAGAGACTGAAAAAAAGAAGAAATGGATAAAGAAAGTTGAGAAGCTGAGGATGCGAGAGATGTATAAATTAGGCGAACCTGATCGACGAAGACCCTGATCTTAAATAGGAAAGCACGATATATTCTTTTCTATATCCAAGAGCCTGATGTTCGTATACTCCCACAAAACGACACAAAAATACACGAAAATAGAACCAAGGAAATCGCCGTCCCCAGTATCTAATAATATCTAAATCAATGTATTACTTGAGAAAGTGGGATGCAGCTGAGCCTCTGAGACGCAAAACAGGGTCCTACTGTAAGCTAGTCTCAGAGCACCGGAGTCAACGCATACAGAGCATTTACACGTTGTCATGATAGTATTGGGCCGATAAAGAACAAGCTAAGACAAGCCACTAGTTATACTTGGCGGAACTTATTATTTATTTTACATTTTATATTTGATTTGTCGTCCGTGAACTCGTAATTTACCGGTTTTGCAAATTACAGACTGCCATTTACCCGTGGATCGCAGTATTATGTATTTGCAAAACAAAGCCACCGTATTACGCCATGCGACAAGCGACAAGGCTAGAATCTCAGAGATAACACCAAGGCAACATAATCCCGGTAAGGGGTAAATGTATGCCACGTGCAGTGCATTCCAGATAACATCGAGCAGAGCAAAAAAAGCAACCAACACATGGCCCGGACACGTTTTTGGGAATGTCTCATATATGAAAGGTCCATACCTTTATTTACAGGTACCGTGAATTGGACATCGATTTCGGTTGTCTCAATGACTCCACAGATCCATTCTCAAGGTTCATGAGACATTCAAATTTCGCTTGACATGTCAAACCCACTCTCCAGTTCGGGTATGGAATACATTGCCGTAAGGTAAGGGAAAGTCCCCAACCCGATAGTACATGTAAAATTTAGGCAGACCGTTGTCTCACTCTCACCGAGATACCGTCTGGCCACATTGGTAATTCAATGATGCCATTTGCCTTTGCTATTTGTCTTGCTAAGGCGCCACATCTCCCCGTAACGAGTACTGTGCTCATATTGTGGTTGTTTGGTGTTGGTCTTGGCGTGGCATCTGTTCGGTGTTCCCCTTTGGGAATTGTGAGTTGATTTTTTTTTCCATTTTGAGGAAATACGAGGTCGGGTTGCGCCGCAGAGCGATATGATGTGTACAGGTACGTGCACAATTGTATGGTATAATGTACAGTGAGATTTGATTTCTATTAAGGTTACAGTAGATTGAGTACGTCGCGGGTATTGTAAAAGAATTAGTTGTAGATGTTCACGTCACTGCCAGCCACATCAGAGTCAGCCACCACCAAAAGCCAAACGCACATTGGAATCAAAAAGGACCGGAAGGAGCGGAAAGGAAAAAGGGAAAGAGGAAAACATACAAATCACGCCTCAAACCATCCCGACTCGAAGCTACCGCCTCAACCCAGATGCTAGCGCTCATAGCAGCAACTGTGAAGTACCCATACCCCTTCTTATCGATGACCACAGGCTTCACATCCGGCCGTAAGATGTCAACCCACTCCTGATACGCACGCTCCCTTCCAACATACATGCGCTGTACGGCTGAGCCAGCATTGCTGAGCACGCAGGCAAGACCAGATGTATGACGGGCGTTACCGTAGCGGACGAAACCTGTATTGCGGTCAATTATGCCAAGGCGGATTGATTGGACCCTCCTCGTGTTCCGTAATGGGTAAATGAATTGTGGAAGAGTAAGACGAACCTATGCAGTTTGGTTGGTTGAAATAGTCCTGTTGTTCGCCGTAGGCGTACAGTTTGCGTGCTTGGGTTAGGAGTGGTAGGTTGCCATTGCAGCTTGGTGTCATTGGGTCTTTGACGTTGGCGCGGATGCCGTAGAGGTCGCCGTAGAAGACGCAGGGGTGGCCTTCTTTGCGGAGAAGGATTAGGGCGTACGCTAGAACCTTGAAGGATGGGGCTACTGGGGTCTGTGGTGGGATTGTTAAATTGGTTGGGGCTCTGGGGGGCTAGTCGACTTACTTCGAGCATCTGTCCTGGTTGCTTTTGGCAAGTTAGATGAATATGAACGCCACAATGCACTGGTCCAATTGTCAGGTACTTACCGTATCATGGTTTGAAACGATGGTCTGTGAAAGTCAGCATTGGTTTCTTGGTATCAGCCTCCACGAATTCGAAGTGAACTTACCACAGCATGGTCCGGCTGACACTGTACCAAAGTATCCTTCAAGATGCCACGGAGGTCTGGCGATTGCTGATGGGACAATTTGCAAAACTTCTCGACAAGGGGAACATCATACGCCGCAAGGCTGTACTCTGTCTCCTTGAGATACTCCAGAAGAGCCTTGAGGTTCCCAGTCCAATACTCACCAATCACAAAGAAATCAGGATTGGCCGTTTTCCGCACATGGTCCACGAACGCGCGCTGAAAGCCGACAGAGAAATGCTTCGCTGCATCCAGCCTCATGCCACTCAGACTCAATGCGTGGGTAATCCAACTTCCCCACTGCAAGAGGTCCTCTCGAACCGCGGGGTGCGCCAGGTCCAGATCGGCGAACATGAGATAATCATAGTTCCCGTTCTCGGTGGAGACGTCCTGCGCCCAATCCTTGCCGGGGCCTGTAATCTTGTAGATGGCGTTTTCCTTGCTCTTGTCATCCCAGTCGACGCCGCTGAAATGTTCCCAGCGGTATTTCATACTGCTGTACATCTCGCCTCGGCCTGGGAAATCGAAGCCTGTCCAACCATTGACTTCCAATGGCTTGGATACCTCCACATCTCTCCCTATTCGCGCATTAGCATCAAAAAAAGAATAAAGGAATGTAAAAACCCACCTTTCGGATCAACCTTAACAGCAGGAAATGCCTCAGGAAAATCAGCACCAGCCTTATGATTAAGGACAGCATCCCAAATAACACCCATCCCAAGCCCCCGCGCTTCAGACAAGAATGACTCAAGATCATCCCTCGACCCCCATTTTGTAGGAACAGCACCTTTCTGATCAAACTCGCCAAGGTCATAGAGGTCATAGATGTCATACCCATTCCCGTTCACGTCCATCCCCTTACAACCAGGCGGAATCCACAATTGGTCAACGCCAATGGCCTGATAACCAGGTAAAGCGTTTTGCAAACGGCGCCAGTGCTGGCGGTCTGCTGGGACGTGCCATTCGAATGTCTGCAGGATGAGTTTATTATCTGGTTCATTCCATGAGGGGAGAGATTCCAGATTTGAAGCAGATTCTGTGCATGTTGTTAGTTTTATTCAGGATTTTTGGTTCTGGGGGGTCGTTTTCGGGCTGGTTTGGATGGCCGTTATGCTAACCTTCTATCTGTCTCCAGTGCGCTTTCTGCGCGCGCCGCTGGGCGCCAGTACACCATGCCAGAAAGGACGCCATGTGGGATTGGTAGTTGTCGCGGGTGTGAGGATGTGCATGTCTCCGTAGGAAGGGGAGCCATTTCCAATTCGGGCGTAGGCTGAGGCGAGGGATGGGAAGATGTGGGTCGGACTATTTTTGGTCGGTGATACCGTATGTAATGTGCTTACAATACAGCTATGTGGACCTCTTCATTTATGAGTCTCGCAGGTATCCGAGACTCCCGTACACCGAGTATTCCTCGATGGGTTTTCTAGAAGGTCCACTAGGTCTCACGAGAATAAAAAACGTTAATCATTCTCGCCTTGTAGGATTCCAAGGTTGGATATGGAGATGTTGATCAGTGCATGGCGTGTCCGGCTTTGTACTACGTAAGCCTTCCCGCGGGTTAGCGCTTGGCGTTGGATTCGATTGTTATGCTTGTTTAAGGTGAATCACTCGATTACAGAATACGCAGTTAGTTTTTGGGGATTCAAGTGTTCTGTGCGGTCTGGTTTTAGAAATCGGTCATCTCTGTAGTGCGCGGATATATATTTCTACAATACTGTGGTATCCTCAATTGCTCAGTGGAATATATTCAGATAATGAAATGCTTCGTTTTTCTTAGTAAGAGATAGAAAGTAGAACCCAGTGTGCTGCAATCCTCCATATATATTAAGGAAAAGGAGAGAGACGAAAGAAAAAGCAAGATAGACGAAAAATAACAGGCAATGCCATGCGACCAAAAAAAAACCAATGTACAGTAAAAAGAAAATATGCTACATGAAGGGATATCGTCGCAAGCCCAAAAAGCGGTCGTGAAAAGAAAACAAATCAAAACAAACACCAAATAATTCAGTTTTCGAACATGCTCAAAGGATCGTGACAATGCTCGTTAATGCCAGACAAAGAGTGACCGAAACTGTGGCTCTGGTGGTAGGTGCAAAAACCGAAGAAGCAGAAGATGATGCGGCATTCTTCAACTGGGCCAAGGTAATGTTTTTAGAGTTGTAACCACAGAGACCACTGCCTTCCATGTATTTCACGGGCCAGAACACTCGGGGCTCGCCCTTGTCCATGTCCACTTTCAAGGAGCCATAATTATCGGGCGTGTAGGTTTTGCAGTTCAGGATTTCCATGACGCTGGTACCGGCGTTATAGCTGTTCTTCAAATCCACTTGGTAGGCGCCACTGTTTGAGCCTTGGGTTGAGAGCATCATGATGACTTGTCGACCTTCGACACCTTTCAAGAATGCGAGCTCACTTGCGCCCTGGTAGACAGGGCGTGTTGTTTGGTCAAAGTAGTCACTGCCGAGTGAGTAGATGTGCTTGCGGAGCTTGTTAAGTTTGGCGATTAGCTGATAGAGCTCAGCGTCGGTATTGTATCCCGAGAGCCAGACGGCTTCTCGATCCTCGGGTGGGTCGCCTCCTTTGAAGTGCTGCTCTTGGCCTTGGTAGATCATGGGGATCCCGTCGAAGAGGAGTGTGAAGACCAGGATGTTTTTGGCCGTCTGTTAATCAGTTTGGTTAGTAAGGATAATTTGCTGCAAGGCGGGTTTGCATACCGCCGTATCATTGGACATGCTGCCAATGCGAGGTTTGTCGTGGTTCTCAGAGAAGGATACAAGGGCGTTGACGTCCGGGCAAGACTGCTTCATGGCCTCCACCTCGAGGGCTAACGCGCTTGTGTTTCCCATCGTAAAAGCCTGCAGCATTTGGAAGTAGATCGGGTAGTTTGGCATACTACCAATGTATTCTGCCTGGTAATGCGAGATGATATCCACGGCACCTTCGAGAACCTCTCCAGTACTGAATACGCCGACATTCTTGCAGAACCTCGTGAGGAATCCGGAGTCGACGTGCTTGGCGGCGTCAATACGGAGACCGTCAATGGAATATGTCTTGATGGCCTTTTTGGCCCAGTCGATGAGAAGGTTTTGGACATCTTCGTGCTCCGTGTAGAGATCCGGGAGTGGGACGTTGAGATCACCAGTTTGACAGTTTTGTGCATCTGTGAAGTTGTTCCAGTCCGTAATCTTGCAGTAAGGGTGGAAGTAGTCCTTGTTATTGAAAGGGTTGAAGACTGTGTAGTCGACTTCCTTGTTCGGGTCGGTGCCGTTGGGGATGATTTGGGCCATGTTGTTGATCACCGTATCCATCATCAGATACATGCCACGTGCATGAAGTGCATCACTGAGATCGAGCAGATCTTGGTGTGTACCGAAGCGTGCGTTGAGAGCGTCGAAGTTCAACGGCCAGTATCCATGGTAGGCCTCACCATACGACACTCGACCTTTGATATTGTCGATGATAGGGGAGATCATGACGGCATCGAAGCCCATTCCTTCGATATAGTCGAGTTGGTTAATCGTCCCCCTCCACGTGCCTCCGCAGTACAGCCCATCCTTAGTGCTGCAAGGGGAAGTTGTTGAGTTATCTGTGCGAGCAAACCGGTCTGTCATGGTCTGGTACACGGCCCTTGGCTTCCAGTCTGCCGTGGATGCGGCGGAGGTCAACGTGACCAGACCCAGCAGGGCCAGTAGGAATGACATCATGTGAGGTTGAGAAGATAAGAGCAAGAAAGAAAGAAAGAAAGAAAGAAGGGACGACCTTAACTTCAAGGTCACGGAGGAGGACGAACGAATGACATGTGGACTGGTGAAGCTGGAAAGAGGAGAAGGAGCAGGTTTCTACGGCGAAAATGGGGGAGCGGCACTAAGTTCTGTGCAAGTCCGTCGATCCATAGAATCCTTTTTGAGCTAGCACTAGACTATTCACGCGCCGCATATCCATGACCGCTGTTACCCCAATCCTACTGTGTTATTGGCTTCACATTTTGATCCCCCGCTCCCCAGAATAGAGTGCCGTGAAGACTGAAGAGATCCCCCATGTCCACCAAAATGATGGCCCCCAGACTCTCCACGATGGTGCAGCCTACCGTCGCATCCAAAGAATAGCCGCGCCGGACTTCGACACTAGACAGACACTAGGCAAGGGTGGGAAAAAGAAACCCGACTTACCTCGGCCTCTAGTGGAGATATAATAAAGTGTGCAACGCACAGGGCAAGGGCCAGGGCTGATCTGCCAACGCTCACAGAGCACAACTACTACACTCACACCAATAACATTGGAAATAACCGATTGGCACACTGAGTCTTCCAGTTACATTGAGACTACCCCTGAATGCCCGAGCACTCGAGATGGGTGATTGATTTGTTAGTGCGGAAAATTCCATGTTCAGTGGCTGAGACACACTTGTGCCCTAATTTCAGAAGCAGCAGTAGTCACGTCCCATCGCAAACAATCACTCAACTTCGGATGGGCCAATGATCCGGGACAACGTCCCATTCTTTTGACACTAGCGAATTTTGCTCCCCCACGAAACAAAAACTGGGAATAACTGGGAATAGACACGGTAGTAGTTCGGTACATGTCTTTTTAACTTACTATGTGATACATGGTAGGAATCGGGGAAATCCGAGAGCGATGCCGACTATGAATAATCGAGAAGGCCTTTGCGCGTGCAAACTTAATGGTCTAATGGGGTCCGGACCGGTCTAGTGATTTTAGATTCAGAGATACTGCAGCAGCCAGGCAAGAGTGGCCAATCCCAAGAAAACAAGGCAAAAAAAAAAAAAGGAAAATGCAATCAGGATAGATAAGTCTCTGTGGCGCGACTCTGCATCCTGATAGATAACTGGGAGTACTAATTCCGGGTGGCTGTACCAGTGGCTGCCTTTTGGGATTTTGACATCCTGTGTGAGGAGTTCATGCGTGCTCGCAACGGTTGAATATAGTAAAGCAAGACATTGGGGGCCGTACCTGGCATTGTCGACCGGTTCCTCAGTGTGGGGACCGGGGCAGAGATTTTCGTGATCTTAATTTCTTTTTATCTATCCGTTTTTATTTATTTTGGTATTGGGTTTTGCAAAAATACCAGGGATCTGACACGGTATTGTAGTATTATTGATAATACTGACCTGTCTTATCGAACCACATCGTACATGCACATTGACATGCATTTACATATAAATGCATGCATCGTATTCGGAGATTTCACAAAGATCTCTCCTGTGAAACCTCTGATTCAACTTTCGGGACTATTTCACTAATGCAGGTTAGGTAATCTAAGCGGAGCTTGAAAAGACTGAAAACTTGAAGGCATCGGGCTTCTTGGCATTGGAATTATCGGAATTTAGTGTGGATGTTCCCGAGATAGCCCTCTAATCAGGCCGTGGGATGCCCGAAACCCTGCCAAGACTCAAAAATACCAGGCTCCGCTGAGCTAAGCCTGATCAAAGGAGTGGGGAGGTCTCACATATTGACCAATCGGCGGTTTCGGTATCTCGGATGGAGGATTGTGATCCGCTTATCGGGGCGCTAGTAATTCGCGTAAAACACGAGTTACAGGTTGTCTCAACTGAGACTCGGCCCGGAGGTCTCGGCAACGTCTTATGTAGATATCAAGAAAATGATATTTGTGAAAAAAAGGTACACTGGTTCATGTGTGTGACAGGAACCGAATAAGCATGCAAGACAATGATGAAATGATCACCAAATAGATTCAGGGTCCAAAGTCAAGTCTATGGGTCTATCCAAAGAGCCGAGCCCCGTTATGGACGACCCATATTTATCTTTCCAGATCACTGGCCGAAGGCTTTCTTACTCGATCGAGCGAGGCTGCCTCGTTTTTTGTTTTTTCTTTTTCTTTTTCTTTTTCTTTTTTTTTTCGCCCTCGTATCCCATACAAGCCAAACAGCGGTCGATTGTCAAGGCCCAGTGCAGATGTGACGAATGAGCATTGTACGTTAAACGAATACAATAATAAAAATGAAAATGGAAAGGCAAAAATACGGAGAAGCCCGTGTCTGGAGGGGCACTAAGGCTGATAGTACAATATGTCTGGGCTATCAGCAGGAGCCTCAGCCTGTCTCATTTACTCTATGCTAAATCCTGGTTTATTTTTATCGAGAGCTTCATTACCCCAAAGCCACTAACTGAACCAGCCTCTTAGCTTCCTTCGGTTGAGGCGACTTTGTCTTTTTTCCTTCTCAGCTTATTGCTTTCTCCTTCATCTTCTCTAGTTGTCATCTTTCCTCTCGTTTACTCTTTCCCACCTTTTGTCTCTCGTTCTTGCGTTGGCATCCTCCGCTATTCTTTGATGCCCCCGGTCTGGACATCACATCTCCCGACTTCCAGCATCCCGAGCCGCACATCTTTGCTCATGGCCAGTGAGAGCAGTGCAGCTCCGACTCTTGCATAGGGTGATTTACACTATCCTCCTCTCTCCGGTCATATTAGGATTGTCAGAGGCGCACATCGATTCCCCACGCAACCATGAAGTGGTTGTGCTCCACCGCGCTGATCTCGCTTTTTGCGACGACAGCAACGAGTTGGCCTTATGACGAGAACTTCCTTGACTACAACCTGAACACAAACAAGCAAGCAACAAATCCCGCAGAATATGATGGAACGTGGGATGGCCACGAAGGGAAATATAATCCTTCTCCCGATAACTGGCGTTTCCCGTTCTATACTCTGTTCTTGGATCGGTTTGTCAACGGCAATCCTGAGAACGATAACATCAACGGCACGTTGTTCGAGCATGACCTGAATTCGAACCAAATGCGCCATGGTGGTGATGTGGCTGGTTTGGTTGACACTCTGGATTATCTCCAGGGAATGGGCATTAAGGTGTGTTTTTCTCATCTGTTGCCATGGGGAGGCAATTACTGACCATCTCTAGGGTATCTACATCGCGGGAACTTCCCTTATGAACCAGCCTTGGGGATTTGACGGTTATTCCGCCCTGGACACAACACTTTTGGATCAACACTACGCTACAATCTCGGAGTGGCGCGACGCCATCACGGAAATCCACAAACGCGGCATGTACGTGTTGTTCGACAACACCATCGCTACGTAAGTCAACCTCGGTCACACTCACAAGAATCAAACTGACAGTGTATCTACAGAATGGGTGATTTGCTCGGATTCGAAGGCCACCTGAACAGCACGACTCCATTTTCCGAAAAGGAATATAAAGTCCAGTGGAAGACCAATCGCCATTACGTTGACTTCGAAGTCGGAAACGACTACAATGCCTCTTGCGACTACCCCCGGTTCTGGTTTGAGGATGGAAAACCCGTCAATGAATCTATGATTGCCGAATTGGTTGGTTGTTACAACAGTGACTTTGACCAGTACGGCGATATTGAAGCCTTTGGTGTTTGGCCCGATTGGAAGCGCCAGCTGGCCAAGTTCGCCTCAGTTCAAGATCGTCTCCGTGAATGGAATCCTTCTGTTCGCGAGCGTCTGATCCGTCACTCTTGTATGATCATCAAGTCTCTTGACATTGACGGTTTCCGTTACGATAAGGCTACTCAAGCCACCGTGGATGCCCTCGGCGACATGTCTGAGGCTTACCGAGAGTGTGCCCGCGACGTCGGCAAGCATAACTTCTTTATTGCTGGTGAAATTACTGGTGGCGATACCTTCGGTTCCATTTACCTTGGCCGTGGTAGACAGCCTAACCAATACGCTTCTGATGCACTGGCTACTATGAAGTTGACAAATGAGTCTGATCCGCAATATTTTTTGCGTGAGGTCGGCAAGGAAGCTATTGACGGTGCTGCTTTCCATTACTCGACGTATCGTACCCTGACTCGCTTCCTTGGTATGGATGGACAGCTTTCAGCTGGATATGATGTGCCTGAGGACTGGGTCGATGGGTGGAACACGATGTTGCAAACGAACGACCTGATCAACGCGAACACTGGTAAATTTGATCCTCGACACATGTTTGGTGCTACCAACCAGGATGTCTTCCGCTGGCCGGCAATTCAATATGGTGTCGAGAGGCAACTGTTGGGCTCTTTTATTACCACCTTGCTTCTTCCCGGAATCCCACTTCTGCTCTGGGGTGAAGAGCAAGCCTTTTACGTCCTCGATGCGACCGCGTCCAACTACATCTACGGACGCCAAGCAATGTCAGCAGCGACAGCCTGGAAGACCCATGGCTGCTTCGCATTGGACTCATCGCAATATTACCAGTGGCCCCTCGAGAAAGCTCGGCATGGCTGCGAGGACGATGCTGTCGCTTACGACCACCGCGACCCATCTCATCCTCTGCACAACATCTTCAAGCACATGTATCAAATGCGTGAAAACTTCCCGGTGTTGAATGACGGTTATAGCATCTCCCACCTCTCGAAGCAGACGGAACCGGTCCTGTACCCCGGTTCCAACACTACAACAACCGAGACGGGAATGTGGTCTACTCTTCGCGATGCCAACAGTGAGGTGCAGAACCTGACCGATAGCCAATCGATTTGGTTCATCTACCAGAATGTCAACCGAACAATGCACTGGACATTTAACTGCAGCAGCACCGATACGGAAAAGACATTGATTGCTCCTTTCGCAGCAAAAACCAAAGTCAAGAACCTGTTTTATCCCTACGACGAGCTGACCCTGGAAGAAGGATCAACTAAGCAGGGCCTCAATGTATCTACCGAGTTCAATGGCTGTCTCTCCAAATTGTCACTCGACAGGTATGAATTCCGTGCGTATGTTCCGATCGACAAGCACGTCAAGCCCCGACCCATGGTCACTGCATTCTACCCTGGTCATGATGTTCCGATGCGCTCGACTGCGAAGCCCAATTCAGATGAAAGTATCAAGGTCGCATTCTACTACTCCGAGGAGATGGATTGTGACTCTATCACCAATAACCTGAGTTTCAACTCGTCCACCGAGTCCGGCAAAATTCCCACGATCCAGTCCGGTACCGTCAACTGCACGAATATTCCCACCACCGAGACATCGTATACTGGTCAGATTCCGAGTGTTTGGATGTGGTCTGCCAATCTCACCGGTGTGTACAATGGTGTCCACCGTTTGACTGTGAACAACGCAACCAACGCGGACAAGACTGCCTCCACAAACTCTGTCGACCACTTCCTTGTCCGCATTGGTCAGATTGATAATCCGATGGTTTTCAGCACTGCCAATTATTCCAGCAGTTTGTTCCACAAGGACGACAATGGCACTTTCTTTGTCCAGCACCACGCCGCAGGTGCCGACAAATGGCGCTACTCTACCAACTGGGGAACAACCTTCTCCGGCTGGAAAACCTACATGGGTGGTAATGATACCATTGACGAGCTCGACTGGTCGGGAACCAAGAAGCAGAGATGGAACGGTGACCACATTCGTGTCGAGTACTGGAGCCGTTGGACTGGCAGCAGTGACTACGTGCAGCAAGGCGATGTGGACACTGCCCAGACCCCCCGTCGTTTCCCTCATCTCTTCTTTAACGGTCCTTACAACCAGTATGGATACGATGCCGGTCTTAAGAATGAGGTCGAGCTCAACAAGGATACCGGATACTGGAACTACCATTTCACTTCTGAATGGCCCGCAGTCGGACAGCTCAATGTCTGGGGTATCAACCCTGACGGCAAGCCTGATCAGAGTATGGTGCTTGGTGATGCCGACGGTGACAGCATTCTGGACCGCATGCCGCCATCTTCTCTTTCCGCTACTCTGATCAACATTACCAAGGCTCCCATTGATGGTCATCTGGCATGGAAGTTCTACATCAACGATGCCACTCTCAAGTACAACCTTATCCCGGTTGGTGATCAGAGAATACAGATCGCCATGTTCGTCCTTTTCTGGATCATCCCTGTTCTTACCGGCTGTGGATGCGTCTACATCTTCATGAAGTCTTTCTACAAGGTCAAGTTCAACCAGGTCGGTGTCAGCGAAAAGCACAGCCTGATTCCTCTCGCCTTTTGGAAAAAGCTCAAGCCCTCTCGCAACAGAGATCAGTCCTCGAACCCTCTCATGCGCTTGGCGAACAAGTCCGGCTTCATGCAGAGCACGACAGCCCTTGGCAGCCTTGCCGCCTCAGGAAAGCGCCGCATGGTCCTGATCGCGACTATGGAGTACGATATTGAGGACTGGGCCATCAAGATTAAGATCGGAGGTCTCGGTGTCATGGCTCAACTCATGGGTAAGACCCTCGGTCACCAAGACTTGATCTGGGTTGTTCCTTGCGTAGGCGGTATCGACTACCCCGTGGACCAGGTTGCGGATCCCATGGAAGTTACTATCCTCGGCAGCGCATACCAAGTCCAGGTCCAATACCACGTCTTGAACAACATTACCTATGTCCTCCTTGATGCTCCGGTGTTCCGCCAGCAGTCGAAGACCGAGCCCTACCCTGCTCGTATGGATGATCTGGACAGTGCCGTTTACTACTCAGCTTGGAACCAATGTATTGCGGAGGCTATCAAGCGTTTCCCCATTGACGCCTACCACATTAACGATTACCACGGATCCCTGGCTCCTCTCTACCTCCTGCCAAACACCATTCCCGCCTGTCTCTCTCTGCACAATGCCGAGTTCCAGGGTCTCTGGCCCATGCGAACCCTCAAGGAAAAGCAAGAGGTCTGCTCAGTTTTCAACCTCGACGAGGATGTCGCTCGTCGGTACGTCCAATTTGGTGAGGTGTTCAACTTGCTCCACGCCGGAGCTAGTTACCTCCGTGTTCACCAACAAGGTTTCGGTGCCGTCGGTGTGTCCAAGAAGTACGGAAAGCGTTCCTACGCCCGTTATCCTATCTTCTGGGGTCTGCGCAAGGTGGGCAATCTGCCCAACCCCGATCCCTCTGATGTCGGCGAATGGACCAAGGAGCCTACTAAGGACGAAGATATTACCGTGGACCCTACCTACGAGGCCGGCCGTGCTGATCTCAAACGGCAAGCCCAGGAATGGGCTGGACTAGACCTGAACCCGGATGCCGATCTGCTTGTCTTTGTTGGTCGTTGGTCTATGCAAAAGGGTGTCGATCTTATCGCCGATGCCATGCCTGCCGTTCTCGAAGCCCGTCCTAACGTGCAGCTGGTCTGCATTGGTCCCGTTATTGATCTCTACGGAAAGTTCGCCGCTCTCAAGCTTGACCACATGATGAAGGTTTATCCCGGCCGTGTGTTCTCCAAGCCTGAGTTCACTGCTCTCCCGCCATTTATCTTCTCTGGTGCTGAGTTCGCCCTTATCCCCTCCCGTGACGAGCCCTTCGGTCTGGTTGCCGTCGAGTTCGGTCGTAAGGGAGCTCTGGGTATTGGTGCTCGTGTCGGTGGTCTCGGTCAAATGCCTGGTTGGTGGTACAATGTCGAGTCTATCTCCACATCCCATCTGCTCGTTCAATTCAAGCTCGCGATTGAGGCTGCGCTGAACTCGAAGACGTCCACTCGTGCAATGATGCGTGCTCGATCTGCTAAGCAGCGTTTCCCTGTTGCTCAATGGGTCGAGGATCTTGAAATCCTTCAGTCTACTGCCATTCAGGTTCACAACAAGGAAGCTGCCAAGGGCCACACTCGCCCCGGTACTTCATCTGGCCACAGCACTATCCACGGTTCTATGACACCCCCTGCTCACGCAATTAGCAACCCCATGAATGGCCTGCCTTCCCCCGGTCTTCCTCCTGGCTTCACCCATTCTCGTGACAGCAGCTACTCTTTCAACCAGATGAACGATCTTGGCTCTCAGAACAAGGCCATCTACAGCCCTGAGCCTAACGCCGACGACACCGAGAAGCCGAAGTCTGGATTGAGCAGGTCTCTTTCCCTGGGTGTCCGCTCGGGTCCTGGTCACGCAGCTCGCCGCAGAGCCGCAGCTGCCGGAGAGGCTATTCCGGAAAGCGATGCTGATGCCGAGGACAGCAGCGACGAGGACATTTCTCACGTTGTCTATGGTGATGACGAGGAGTACACTCTTACTCCGGCTCAGGTTGAAGCCGAGCGCCGTGCCCAGGCCTCCCAGAGAGAGCGTGGTGGCGGTCTTGCTTCGCCTACCAGACGTCTCAGCCAGGAATCCTTGCACCCCCGATTTGCCCTGCCTCCTAGCAGTCCTGGAACTCCACCCACCGCAGAGAACCTTCTTCTGCCTCCTACTCCTTTCGGCGACTCCCATCGTTACAGCAATGCCTCCGTTCTTTCTCTCGACTCCGTTGTCGGGAAGAAGACTGATTTCAAGTTGCAGAAGGTTGATCCTTTCTTCACTGATAGCACTGGCGAGTATTACAGGACTTTTGATAAGAGACTGGACAACCTCAACGGATCCAACTCTGAGTCTCAGCTTTGTATTGAAGAGTTCTTGATCAAGAGTGAGCAGCAGTGGTTCGACAGATTCCGCAACGCCAGACTGGGTCGCCACAACAAGTCTCCTACCCCCTCGATCATGCAATCCCGAAATGCCTCTCCTGTCTCATTCTACGATAACGACATAGCATCGCACCACAACGGTAGCGAGGATAACATCACCGATGACGAGTTCCTTCTCGGAAAGGACTACGTTCCTCCTACCGGTCTCAAGAAATGGATGCAGATCAAGCTGGGTGATTGGCCCGTCTACTCCATTTTCCTTGCTCTTGGTCAAATCATCGCTGCGAACTCCTACCAGATCAACCTGCTCACTGGCGAAGTCGGTGAAACTGCAGAGAAACTGTACGGCATTGCTACCACGTATGCCATCACGTCTATGTGCTGGTGGCTCGTCTACCGCTACTTCAAGTCCGTTGTTTGTCTCTCCACTCCATGGTTCCTCTACGCTACCGCTTTCCTCCTCATTGGTTCTGCCCACTGGGTATCCGACGAGTTCAGCCGTGGTTGGGTCCAAAATGTCGGCAGTGGCTTCTACGCCGCGGCCTCGTCCAGTGGATCTATCTTCTTCGCCTCGAACTTCGGTGACGAAGGTGGTGCGCCCGTTGAAACCTGGATCTTCCGCGCCTGTGTTATTCAGGGTGTCCAGCAAGTCTACGTGATTGGTCTCTGGTACTGGGGTTCGACTCTCACCAAAGCCTCTCAGGAGGGTGTCCTGTCCGATAACACCCTCGCCAACAGCTGGAAGATGACCGCCATTTGTTATCCAATTGCGGGTTTCCTCTGCATTGTCGGTCTGCTCCTCGCTTTGGGTCTCCCTAACTACTACCGCCAAAAGCCCGGCAAGGTTCCCTCTTTCTATAAATCCTTATTCCGCCGCAAGATCGTCACTTGGAACTTCGTCGCCGTCATCCTGCAGAACTTCTTCCTCAGCGCTCCCTACGGTCGCAACTGGAGCTTCCTCTGGGGCTCCTCCCACACCCACGCCTGGCAAATCGTCATCCTCTGCATCATCTTCTTCGGCGTCGTCTGGTGCATCTTCCTCTTCATCGTCAGCAGGTTCTCCAAGCAACACAGTTGGTTCCTCCCCGTCTTCGCCTGCGGTCTCGGCGCACCACGATTCATCCAAATCTGGTGGGGTATCTCCGGCATTGGCTACTACCTTCCCTGGGTAGCAGGCAGTTACACGGCCGGCGCCCTCGTGTCCCGCAGTATCTGGCTCTGGCTGGGAGTCCTGGACTCCATCCAAGGCCTGGGCTTCGGTATCATCCTGCTGCAGACCCTGACCCGAGTGCACATGTGTTTCGCCCTCATTGCCTCGCAGGTTCTTGGTTCCATTGCGACTATCTGCGCGAGAGCCTTCGGTCCTAACAATACTGGACCGGGCCCTATCTCGCCGGATGTCACGCAGGGTGCTCATGCCATTGCTAATGCTTGGTTCTGGGTTGCCCTGTTCTGTCAGTTGCTCATTTGTGCTGGCTTCCTTCTCTTCTTCCGCAAGGAACAACTCGCGAAGCCTTAGGTGGTTTTCTCATCCCCACTAGGGCTTTTCGCTTCCCTCATTATCATAGACTTTCGACTTTTTTATTGCGAATAATGGCGTACATGAACGATCCTTTTACATAATCCCTTACGCATAATTGCAGCATGTCGGCCTTTCATTGTCTTTCCTGTCATCCCTGTCATCTGTTGGATTTTCCCTTTTTTAATACCCATTTGGAAATGGACCCATTTTGTTTTGGGCATATTTACATACAGAATTTACATACAGGCAGAACAAAATGCCTGGCGAATGCTGGCTTTCCCTTTCCATTTTAGTGCTCACCCCTTGCCTTTCGCTTGCCTTTTCCTTCCACATCTTCCTCTTCCTCTCTTCTCCCTTGTCCCTTTTCAAACAACCCCTCCCCCAAACCCCCAATATCAAACCGGACCTGCAAATCCTCCTGATACGTCCAAGTAAGAATCTGCGTAATACGTTTCGTTCCACGGGGAAAAGCACTCAAAACCAACGCCCCAACGCTCTTCCCTAAAGTCGTCCCCAAAATCTCCTTATACTCGTCAGTATTATAAGCCCACCTCCGCACAGTTTGATCTTGCATAAGGTCAAGCCCAAACCTTGGATATAGCACAGAATCCACATAGGGCATCGTGGTCCGATTAACAACATTCAGCCGAAATACAAACTTCAATGAATTGATATCGTAATTCGCTTCATAATGCGCCTTGGCGAGCTCATTCCAATGTGGTCCATCGACTCGCGTGTTATCCTCAGCAAAGATGGCGCCAAGTGTAGTGCGTCCTTTATATTCATTCCATTTTTGCCTTCCTTCTTCGCCTGTTCCCAGCTTGCTGATGTGCAGTCTGTGGTATGTACCAGGATTAGCGGGGAGATCGATTTGATGGGTATCGTGTAGTTCAAGGGGTCTGTCGATCCAGCTGTTTTCTCGCACTTCCCATCTATCTGCTGGGCCGCAGGAGTTGAGCATTATATCAATTGTCAGTGTTGACATTGGTACTGGACATGGAGCTGCGCAATCCTCGTCGTTTGGGAACTGGATCCAGTCTTGGTAATTTGTTCCTTTCGCGAAGAAATCGTCGACTAGTTCTTCCGTGATTTCTTCGAATGAGCCCCATGAGACTGCTGATCCTGATCCTGTTTCTGATGATCTTGAGGACCTCGATCCGGAGCCTGATCCAGAACCTGAGCCTCCTGAGCCTCCTGGTCCCCCTGGTCTGGAGCCCGATGTCTCAGCCTCTGTTTCCTCGTTGGATCGACGTCTCTTGACGGATGGCCCGCCCACCTCTATTCCCTCGGAGGCGCCACGCTTCTTCCAGGGTGATGGAAACCCGCTTGCAGATTCGCCCCTGTTTTCGCCCTCTTTCGGGGAGCCACTCCCATCTCCGCCACCGAAAGCTTCCGGTTTGAGATCTGCCTTTGGGTCGGCCTTTGATGCGTGGCGGACAGCATAGCTGAATATTTCACCATCTATGCCTAAGTGGGGTGGCTGTACGATGGCCGCGAAGGGAACTTTGTTTTGGCTCCGTCGACTTCGCCTGGGGAGTCGGTGCTTGGCCCTATCATCTATTCCTGCTGGACCCTGCTCGACCTCTTCGATCTGTTCAGCTGGTTCTTCCTGGGGGGCCTCTCCCTCTTCCTCCTGATGTACTGATTGAGCTTTACTCTGGTGAGTAAGCCGTGCAAATGCCGCTCTGATCCGTGCAGTGCTGGAGCGAGGCTTGTTTGCTGCTCGACCTGGACCGGCTTGCGCATTCACATTAGATGGCACCGGAGCAAGCTCAATGTCATTGCCGGGATTGGGGTTCGCTCGAGTTCTGCGCCGACGGCGATGAAGACAAGGGCCGAAGCAGTTCAGGTTGCAGCAAACCATAGCGTTGGCTTAGTGGATGAATTAGGCTCCGGTTTTGATGATTTGGCTTGAGACTTTGCACGTTGCCGTTCAGGACTCGACGTTTGTGGCCTGTTTTCCGGTGGTTTGAAGTCCAATTCATCTCTAAACGCGGACATTTTGAAACCCTTATAGCCTCGAGCATAGATTTCCGGGCATTCATTGTCGGCGCTTTGTTGGGGTGACATAAAGAAAGGCCCCAAGGGATCGTGAGGGGCGGCGAGGGAAAGTCAGGTAGCGATCAGGAAAAGAACAAAGGAACATGTACGGTCAAGGCGTCGACAAACATTACCACTGGTGAAAGCTTCATTCGACGAAGCAAATCGTCTGATTTCGAGTCATACACATCAATAGACAAAGAGATCGACGCCGAACGATAAAAATAGAACCTTTTGCGACCATCTCTGCCAGAGGCCAAGCTACTGAAAGAATAAAGATGACGACGGAGCTTTGTTCAGTCAAAAGCAAGGAAGAAGGGAAAAAAAAGAAAACACAAATATGAAAGAAAACGATGGACGGTTAACTCCGATGGATTGGATATATTCCCAACCTTGGGAAGATAAAGTGGGCAATGACAAAACCTGTAGTACGACAAAGTCAAGGGTATAGTATTCAAGCATTTGGATAATCTACGCTCATCGCAACATCTACTTATTTCTTGAGTTATCTCATATTGCAACCAGGCCAGAAGCAAATGCTTGAGTCGAGGCGGCCAAGGCTATCAGACAATACCCCGATGCCTTCGTAAATTGGACGACCTGGACAAAGCCAACTGCTTCTTATAATACTAGAGCAATTAAGTGCAACGTTTTCCTCCGTATCGTAGTGAACGTAATTTCCAGTAAGCACTTCATGTCTGGTTGACATCTAGGTTCATATGTCACAAATGACACAAATCACCATTTCATTTTGAGAGATCATACATACTCCATGTTCGAACTCAGCGTAAGTCTTGAAGAATAAGGAGCAAAAAGAAAAAGAAATTAAAAGACCATTCAAGGTTGATGCGAATGTTTTGCTGGGCCACATCGCGTGTAGAGAAATGCAAACTGGCTGATCAAGCGATGTAGCAGTTGACTTACCATTATCGTAGCAGCAGCATAGGATCTAAAGCCTCATGAAGTCGTTCTATCAACCTCGGTAGTACATGGTTTGAAAGTTGGATCAAAGCACTAACAAAGCTCTTTTTTGATTTTGAAAGGGCATCGACTACTAGCCTTGTTCAAAGATCGAACATAATGGCCTTTGTGGTTTTCATTGATTCCTTTGTTTTGATACCTCTCAAGATATTGAAATTCTTCAAACTACGGGCCTATGATTTAGCAAACCTATTTAACACCCTCGACCTCCGTAGCTTTTCGAAAAATTTGCAGTTTCTGTGCACATTATCTGCTCACCAAAATCTCACGACTCAGCTAAATCCCTGAAATCAACTGACAAGATGTCCGGACGTACACCCGGAGCGCCAAACCCCCCAATGGCACCTAGGATCAGTTCACGCGGGGCCCTACTTCTCAGGTTCGAGGAGGAATGCAGCCGATTCAAGGTGGGTCTTAGGATACAAATTGCTCGGCTGGATAGATTTGACGGAACTGAAATGGCCACTGGTGAGCACCTCAGGGAGCTCGGTGACCAAGCCCGTTTACTCAACGGCCTGGCCCTTCAAATCGCAGATGCTTTTTCAAGCACTTCGATTCTTCTGGGCAGGGCTCATACCTATTACAAGGACTATGTACCAATTGAGTGCAGAGCCCTCACTGGGATCCTGCCAGAGCTAGGTTCAATTCTCCGTGACAACAAGCCCAGTGGTGCCCGTAGAGTCTCTGACCGTCTTAAGCGTTACCTCGAGAAGACAATCCTGTAGTTAAGCTAACTAGGTTCGATTTTTCGTGGTTATCTAGGAGACGTCGGCGCAGCTTTTGACAGTATCGATTGAGAGATTTCTTTTAGTTCACATCAGACAGACAAGACAGATAAAATAGAAGTTTTTCTTTAGAAAATACACACTCTCCACTTCCTCTTTCCCCGTAGATAAAAAACTGGTACTTAAGAAATCTTTGTAAACTTTCGTAGCTTGCGTTTATTGGCTTTCGTAGAGACATAATGGAAGCAATTGGAGAAGTTCCAATGTTGCGGGATGTAGATAAGGTAAAATTTCAAAGTATAACGTAAGATCGATGTGATTTATCCAGAGGCTTATTGACGGACCTAGGGGTCCGAATTGCCATTATCTGGTCTTCCAACACTTCGTGTGCTATTTACAACATAATGCTGATTTTATATATGAAACAGAAGATGCAGACATGCATCATATTTCATATTACCTGAATTCAGAAGGCCTATCTTCCACAGACTGCAGTTCCCTGAGCGTCTCGCAGTCCCCGTACCTACATATACAAGACCAAGCAAAACACATTCGGTTCTGAAAAGCCCTGCCCCTGGAAGTCCCAAAACATCCATCCTGACAACAATTCCAAGATATAAGGCTATATGGGCGAAAGACCGAGTAAGCCAGCAATAGCCGTATTGCGTGGAAGCTTGACTGAGGACTGTTGCTGGACTAAATCGGGATATTGCTTGGAGCGGGGGAGGATGATGATTGGGGCAGACAGGATCAGGGCTGGAGATCGTGTGACTTGAGGATGTTTGCCGATGTTGCATTGTGCATTCTGATGCCTGGATTATGCAGTAGTCTATCCCAGGGTAAGCTGCTTATTTGGTAAGCTGGTGTTGAGGGGGAGAGGACTATTTAAATCTTTTGAGGGTTGGATGATTGGCTATGGCTTCATATACATCAGGCCTGTCTGGAACTACGTGTCGTACCAGTTTAGGATAGAAATTAAATTGAGCAATGGATTAAGATTTCGAGGGAGTCCATTATGTTCATAGAACTGGGAAATGTCTCATATAAACACCGTGCGCGCGTGAAAATGCGATGAAATGGCAAGAAAATGACCGCAAAAGCGAAAGAAGATCCAAGAACAGATGGTGGAGGCGAATAGCGAATGTAAGAGGTATGAGATATATAGATCCCAATAAGTCCCACCAAGAGTGAAGCCGAATAGGGAGGCAACCTATTCATGCAGGACGCTTCTCGTCGAGCCAGCAAGAGACCATTGTCTTGATGAGGGCAAGGGTGACCACGCGCCCTTGTTCGATATTGGCATCCTCGGATGCGCCAGGTACATGAAGAAAGAGGACGTTACGGTCGTGACCCTCAAGCAACGCCAAAGACATGCTGGTATAGAAGATAAAGTCACATAGATAGTGTCCTGCATCCTTGGAGAGCCGAAGATCCGACTCCGGAGCAAAGGACTGCCATGTGTCCAAGAAATGTTCATCGGGCTGGTAGGGCGAGGCAGAGGTCGGGTCATCCGTCACACAACCAGGTGTCAAAATGGGTGGCAGGCCCAGTTCTCTCCACCGCTTCTCGCCATCGAGATACCCAGAGCGGCCCTCGACATCGGTGATGTTATAGTCATCGCGGTGAGCCAAGGTTTCAACTGAATAGTACGGCCGTGGAGAGGCTATGCCAATATGAACGATGAGGTCGGGTCTGCGGCCACCATGGGAAGCAGCGAACTCCTCCAGAATCAAAGGGAGGGTCTCCCGGACCGTGGCGTAAGCCACTGAGATAGGTGTGGAGTGAACATGGAGGGACACTCGACGCGGATCCGTGTCCTGGTCTTTAGATGGGAAGATGAAAGACGATGGGAGGGAAGAGGCGATCAGATATGAGGCGTTGACAAGGTTTGTCTTAAAGGGCTATTACACGTTAGTTTCAGTTAACGGAACAGACACGAGCACGGTCCGAGACGCAGATCATACCCCAAATCCAGTTATCAGGACGGATATCTCGTTGGGAGAAGCCGAGGGCTGCGGTGGATTCCCGGCTCGAGTGGAGCGCAAGGGTGGAACAGCTGTTCCGTAGTCACCCATCTTGAAGATACAAAGAAGTCAGAATGAAGGGAAGATGAGGTGTCGCGGGGAAAGTGAGGAGACATGCTGAATGCGGGGTCTTGGCGCAGGCCGCCCATGGATCTTTGCCCTAATCGTCCGATAGAAAAGTGGCAAATCTAACCTTCGCAACTTATAAGCATAACTATATCCTTATTTCTGTCGGGTTCGTTCTCTTTAAACTACACAATAGTTTGTGGCGGCCATTTGTGGCGTCGAGACTCTTGTACAACAATCTCGTACCCAAAATTCTACGTCGGAGCTGGCCTGTCAACTGGGGTATGCACTGTCCTGGTCGTTTCTACTGTTATTGGCACGCTAATAGCTTGGACGGCGTCTGCAAGCTGCGAGTGATTCCCCAGGGAGAGAGTCTGTCCTTGAATTACCCCTTTAGGAAATGATCGCTATAATTTCTCGTTTTCGTATTCTACTTCGTCAGTGCACACAATTTGTCGGAGCTTTGACGTCCCGGCTAAATGAATTTGGTGAGCTCACGCCCCAGACGGGTGGCCCTGATTCGGCTGTTTTAGCATCCGATGGTCCGATGGCTGGCGTGCAGCCTTGTGCCGTTCTTTATCAGTCGAGCAAGTAAGAAATGCAATTGAATACTTCTGACTGGCCCATGGCCCGGGACTATTATAAATAGGTCAACCCTCAGGGTATGATCAGCTGTAGTAGCCCAAGGCTTTCTTTTTGTTGTTACTTCTCGGCCTAACTATGGGTGTTCTCAATGAATTACTCAACAGCCCCTATGTGGTACAGGGCGTCTGCGTTGCCCTTGTGGTGGTGTTCATCACCAGTGTATGGGGTGATCTAGCGGACGAGATCCCCTTTCGTCGTGTGCCTCTGGTTGGAAAAAACCGGTGGGAATTCACCAACAAAAACGCCAGGTCGCGCTTCACACTGTCGGCGCGTGCTTTGATCGCCGAGGGATTCGCGAAGGTGAGAAACAGACATACCGGGGATGATAGTTGCTCTTCAACATGCTCACAATAAAAGGGAGCCAATGTCTTCCAAATTATTGGAGCGAACGAACCGATCATCCTCGTACACCCTAAGTATATGAACGAGATCAAAAGCCACCCACACTTGAGTTTCGAAGGCGCCGTCAAAAAGGTAGGTTGTCACACTTGAAATGACCCGGATCATGTTCACTGACATCACCAGACCTTTTTCAGCAACCGTATTGCTGGCTTTGAGCCGTTTCATAATCCGGGATCTTTCAACATCACTGTCGGCGTCGCGCGCACCCAGTTGACCCAAGCACTCGGTATGCAATACTTGGGATTTCCAGGAGACCGTCAAAGCTAACATATACTGAATAGGGTCCCTCTCAATCCCGCTCTCAAAGGAGACAGGCGCGACAGTGAAAGACGCATTTCCTCCATCGAATGGTATGCTACCATACCTTACATCATTACAGCACGAGCCTCTACTAACTCGTGTTCGCTTTACAGAGTGGAAACCCTATAACTTCTTCCAGAAGACCCCGTACATGGTAGCCCGGATCTCGTCCTTGATCTTCCTCGGAGAGGAAATCAGTCACAACGACGAATGGGTGAATGTCTCAGTCAACTATGTCATCGACGCCTTCGAAGCCATGCGAGAGCTGCGAGGTTGGCCCTCTGTTCTGCGTCCGCTAGTCCACTGGTTCATGCCCACCACCCAAAAGTTGCGCAAGCACTTGGAGAGCGCTCGATCGATCATCGCCAATGAACTAGAAAGACGTGATTTGATTCGTGCAGGCAAGCTTCCTGAAGATGACCCGCCCCGCATCCGCGATGCTCTGGACTGGTTCAAGGAGACTGCTGAAGCGAACAATTTTACCAATTTCAATATCTCCCGTGCTCAGGTTGGGTTGTCGCTGGCGGCTATTCATACGACGTCGAACCTGCTCACCAATATTATGTACGACCTGGCGGCGTACCCGGAGTATATCCAGCCGCTGCGTGATGAGATTTGTGCTGTTGCTGCTGAGGATGGGGTTTTGAAGAAGACGAGCTTGCTGAAGTTGAAATTGATGGATAGTGTGATGAAGGAGTCGCAGCGGATGCACCCATTGGGTCTGAGTATGTGATTTTCCAAGGGTTACTGTTACTGAATCAAGAGAGTGATAGCTAACACTGGACACAGCTGGCTTGAACCGCTACGCCACCCAGCAGATTACCTTTTCTGACGGTACTATAATCCCCAAGGGTGCAACGATTGCCGTGTCTGCGCACACAATGATGGAAGATGGCATCATCTATGATAATGGCAGTACCTACGATGGGTACCGCTTCTACAACATGCGCCAGGAACCAGGCAGTGAACACCGGCACCAGCTTGTCACGACAACGCCTGAGCACTTTGCTTTTGGTCTTGGCAAGCACGCCTGTCCTGGTCGATTCTTCGCTGCCAACGAATCTAAAATTCTGCTGCTCCATTTGATTATGAAGTATGACTGGAAGCTGCAGTCGGATGGCCGACCTAAGAACTATGAGAACGGGTTTGAGCTGATCACCGATCCGACAGTGGAGATGTTGTTCCGCTCGCGCGAACCAGAGATCGATCTGGGTTTCTTAGGCGAGTAGTGTGGATTTGCGTATTGGTTTCTTGTTTGAGGACCACCTGTTCTGTGTGATTTTTCTTCAATATCATGTTTATTAGTTACGGGCCAAGCTGGAACTTGGGTGACACGCATTCAGACATTATGATCTTGTCTGAAACTCTATAAATTGACCCTGCCTGCCCAATACCGAGTCAGTAGATCGGCGGTGAGACTCGGCTCCTCGAAAGTGGGTTTTCATCGGGTTCCCCGACTGTGGCTACCCACTGTAAGATGGAATCAATTATTTTGAATCAAACCAGCATAAATCTCCGACAGAGAAACAATGAAGTTGGAATTGAAGTTGAAGTATACCAGTGACACGTGATGGTAATACACACGGGACTGTAAAATACGGGACGCGACTTCACGCGTCGCGCGTCAGTGGAGAACCTCACCTCCTCTCAAAGCGCTCAATGGGGTTATATTGGCACTTTGGCCCGGCCCTTTGGGTCCCAGACCGCACAATGAAATCTGTCCCGCTGATCCCCCTCCAGGGTTTTTTTACACAAACCAATTTTCTATGAAAGAATAAGAATTACCCTGGACACGGCCCGAGCCACGTCCACTATGTGTAATTGAAGGCAAAGTAAAAAAAGAGGAGGTGAAGAAGATCAGTGCAGGGCATCATCTGATGCATGACCGTTCTATAAGCAACCTCGAGGCCCTTGCAGCCAAGGAACGGCTGGAGACAGTGTGTCTACTTGGCCTAACCGAACACCCACGATCTTATAGAACTCTACCTAGTCTGCCGGCCTCCCGTCTTTCAGGAACAGGTCCACGGGCTCTGTATATCCTTGCCTATTTGTACACCTATTTTTACCTCTTTTTTACTCTGTCCCTCTGACCCATCCTTACCTCCCAAGTCCGGATTCTCGTAGTGCATCAAGTAAGGTCCCTGCAGGAAACCACCTAGGAAAGACTCGAGAAAATCTAAACAAACCCCTATGAAAGTAGGAAATATTCAACATAGAATCGAATAAGAATAAAGAAGCTGTTCCGTATCGCACAGTTTCGCGAATCGTAACTCTTAAGATTTTCGCGGTGGGCCGTTGAACCGCAAGTATCGAGTACGCTGTTCAGTGAGCGTAGCCCGCCGGGACCACAGGTACCAGGTACCCCCCGACGCCTCACCCTATGCCCAACCTCCCCATCTTCTCTTCCTCTTCTCTCCGGTCTTTCTCACCTCCTCTCTCTACCACCCTTTTTACCACTTCCGCGAGATCCTTTCTCGCTGTCTCCATTTCGGAGACCTTCTTTTCTTTTGTGCTTTTCTGGTGTTGGGTAATGACGAAATCTCCCTCCCCCTACTAGACGGGATGGAGCCGCAGATGTGATCTGGTGATACCGATTTCGCGCATTCCTGAGCATTTGATCACACCGAAACCTCGGTCTTTTTTCGTTGCTTCACCTCTTTTGCCCTCGTTCCCTTTTCCTTTCTCATCCTCTCACGATATCACGACACTTGACGCGACATTGCGCGCTCCTCGAAGCCGCATATTCTTTGATCCACTCACCTTCCGACACATCCTCGACCTTCTTCAGATCGCGTTGACCCCACATTCTGCGGTTCGCAAGACCGCAAGATCGCCAGTATGGCTCAACGTCAGCTTTCGCGCACTCTCCCGAAGAACTTCACCTTCCCCTTCCTAGATGACGATGTGCCCAAGACCCCGGAGCGCCCGAGTACCAAGATTGAAGTTCCGCCTCCACCTCGTCATTCTATCTCTAGTCTCCGCTTGCCTCGAGTTCGAGCTCGCTCCGGCACCGATGTCTGCGCGCGCATGGATCTCGACCTTTTCCAGTTCCGAGGCTCAGATGTTCCTCTTCCCTCGATTGAATTCCCTCAGTCTAACGGTGCGCTTGAGGCGCCTTTCCTCGGGCAGTCCCCCCAAGATGAGGGATTACTTGCGCCACCTCGCGCGCGCATGAATTTCAAGACACCTCCCGCGCAGATCCGCGGTACACCTTTCGACGCATGCGAGACTGGAAGCCCATGGCCAGCCTGGGATCAGACACCTGGACCCATCAAGCGTCCAGACTCTGTTTGCTCGAGCCTGTCTGACTCGTCTGTTGAATCTATTGAGACATTTGCCTCGCGGCCATCTGTTGGAAGCTGTACCAGTGTGGAAAGTGACCTGTTTGACCCATACTTCCCTCTCGAGTTCTCGAAAGAAACTGAACTTGAGTCGCCTTCGCGACGCAAATCATCGAACGCGTTCAAGTCTGCTTCCGACAGGGGCTGGACCCGCGAGATGGATAACCATTTGTGGAACACTTATCAAATTTATCTCCAAGACCCCACTATGACTCCATTCAAGATGACCCCGGGCAGCATTCCTCCCCTGGGAGTGACTTCGCGTGTTTCGCGCCGTGCTAAGAAGACGTGGGACAACAAGCGTACTCGCATGGCGCAATCTGTCTCGATGAAGTCTGCTGAGCCTGGAACTGGAACCCCAAAGGCCACAACTGAAGCATCGCAGCCAAACTGGCCGAAGACCGACGCCAAGACTCGACGTCGTCTCAAGGCTCTTTGCCGTCGCAAGTTCTCGATTTCGCCCCATTACCAGCGCATCATGCAGTCGCGTACCCCTGAGCCCACGGAACTGTCCGCACCCGCAGATACCCGCCCTCACGCGTTCGCAGATAACTCTGCTTACACTACGCGTGATCTTGGTGTCTCTCTCGTCACCTCGAATGAGTCAAACCCCATCGCTCGCGTTACACAAGACCTGCCGCCATTGCAGCCATGGAACACTCACTCGTTCAATGACCCTGTGCCAGCCAACGTCGAGCCCGAAATCGTCCCAACCCCCAGCCAGCATCTCCGTGTTCAATCCGCTCACAGTATACCTCGTCTGGGATCTCCCTTTGTGTACAGCACCTGGGGCCCAGGTGGATCAAATCGCCAGGTCAAGGGCAACAGTACGCCTCGTCGCGAGACCATCCATGCCCCGGGACGTCGTGCCCGCCGCAATACTTATCTGGAGCAGCCTTTGCGCAATTCTGATGATGTATTCACCAACGTCCCGAGCGAGACTAAGAATGCCGATGAAGATGTCGACCGTCGCCTTGAGGATTACCTTCGTGACAACAAGCTCCAAGACGTGGGTCACGGCCGAGTCCGTCTTCGCAACCGTGGCGCCACGACTGGTGGAGTCAACCCTCGAGATGTTGTTGACCAGCTTTTCTCCCCGCCCTCGTCTCTCAACTCAGGCCCAATTGAACCTGAAGAGACCACTCCTGTGATGAAGCCACCTGTCCACCCCTTGTTAGACCTTGGTGAAAATATCAAACGCCTCGGTTCGCCCTTCAAGGTTGAAGGTGCATACAAGCGTCGCGAAGCTCCGAACAGGTTCATCAGACATGCACCGTCGCTGTCCGATCCATTCTCGAGCGGCGGCCCATCCTACGTGAGACCCACCAACGATACTTCTCCAATGCAAATATCCCCCACTCAAGCACCCGAGAAGACGTCGGCTACTCTACCTTACGATGCATTCGAGGAGGGCCTCTCAGATGCCGAGCGAATCCGCCGGCAAATCTTGAATATGCCTTTCACGCGCAACTAGATTGCGCTCTTTTGCTGTCGACTTTTCGAGTATCCGTTCTGTTCCGGTGTTGAATCCGCGAGTTTTTATCCCTTTGCATAATGACCTGAACGAGATACAGACGGGGCCCAGTTATCGCCCCCAAATTACCAGACTTTTTTATGACAGCAACGGCATTATCCACGACTGTAACGATACGTTTGTGACTTGTGTCCTGTTTTTCCCTCACGCTCGATCACCTTACCCACACTACAACACCCAATTCCAAGAAAAATGTGATAGGTTTTTCGCTTTTCATCTGGTTATCGGAAACCACACCAGTACATGGACATCCAGCTATTGGTTGCTCGGCAGCGAACTTTCAACCCGTCTTCCTTGTAACAGCAAATACTGTGTGTGGTCTTTTTTCGAATCGTCCAATTCTATTGGCACGTACTTTCGTTACTCGGTGGAACCTGTCTCAATTTCGATGCACGTCCACCCTTCACTTCACTCATTGACAACTGTCTTCACCGTTTCCTTCTGATCTCTTCGCAAAAAAAAAAAGTCTAAAAAAACTTCAAAATCCGACCCGAAAACCCGAAAACTACTGCCACAACCACTCGCTATCTTTGCGAGCCACATTCTCTACAAATTATCTTTCTTTTTCTTTCTCGGGCTTTGTCCAATCGTCGCCTGTAAACTTTCGCATTATGCCTTGCACATTTCCATGCCAGGCATTCTGGAAAAGTGACACGACTTGGATAATTCATTTGCCTATCGAACTACCCGTCACACATGGAAACGATCCCCTGCCTCCATGTTGACCCTCGTCAACCAACATGGACGGCAATTACATACACTCCCCCCTCTTCCCAACAAAAAAGCGAATGTGCAACGATACATATGCAAATACCATAGACGAACCGAAACGAAACGAACGCGCATGATATTGCAGTTGACCAACGACATCCCTGATACGCAAGCGAGGTGTTTGGTTTGGTTATCTTTTGCCAGCGAAACTTGTTTTTTCTCTCCATAATTCATTCGCATTTCCCGGATCTCATATCAATCTCGAACGTTCTCGATTTCTCGAGTCTTGATCCCCTATCGATTTCTTCATGCCTTCGATTCTGATTCTTCCCGCTCTGATTCTGCTGATTCTGCTCGTGCTTCATGATTCCCCTCAAGCTTGTGGCGAACTTTATTGGCCTTGCATCCGGACAGTCGCATGTGATTTTCTTCTGCTTTTTATCTGATATCTTTTCTTTTTTTTCGTTCTAATCTCTTCTGCGTCTCTCATGACGTATGAATGCCTATCTTTACTTTTTAAGAGCTTATTCCTATCGGATCTTTTTGATCTGTTTGTGCAGAGTATGGCTTGTTATTTTATTCTTTGATTTCGTGTTTTCTTTGCGCTTTGATCCCCACAGGACCGGCTTGCTCTGAGCGCGGAATCATTAGGCAAATCGATTATTCTTAACTTTCCATTCTTTTCTTGTATTCCGTAAATTGTATGCCACAGTGAATGCTCACAAGTAAGTTGAACTTCACAGATCGTCATTCTGCGCGCGTCTCTATCAAATTCTTCACATTCATGAGACGTAAGCTCTTTAAGAGACCCACGAGTGAGGATGCTTAAAAAGTGGGGACTGAGTATGGATACTTTAATTCCATTTTTATTTGCACATGAGAAACAGTATAAATGCGTCTATTTATAGTTTGGTCCAATTTGATATTGACAGAAAAAAAGACGGCGCTTTTTGATTCCCTACGGACTCGTTCTTGTGAGGATCTTTGCCATGAATCAATATCAGATATTATCTACAACCAAACAAGCATATTAACAAAAAGTAGTAAGTAAAGGGCCATAAGGACCCAACAAAATGAAGAAAGTAACATGGGAAAAAGAGATGAGGGTATAATGTATAGAGGAAGGAATTCACAATACGGGCATTTCAACAAGGAGGAAGAGTAAAGCAATCACTTCTCTAACTTCTTTTTGCGCTCCGCGAGAAGGTGTTCGATCTTGCGAAGCTGAAGAGCGAGGCCTTTCTTCTCGGCGTTAGCAAGAAGCCACTCTTCCATGCCACGGCGGACATAGCGCATGGAATGTAAGACGGGAAGAATAGGTGCCGAAGACAGAGCAATATCCGGTGCGCCATTCTCTCGCTCGATACGCTGCCAACGCTCGGCACCTGGGTTCAACAGGAGATCGAAGACACCGGCCCACAGCTCACGGTCCCAGTAGCGTTTCAGAGATTCACGAATGCGGTAGGTGCGCGAGGAACCCGGTGGTGAGTTTTCATCGTTGCTATCCACGGGAGTGGACTCCACGTACTTGCCGAAAAGAAGGACGTGGATGACGCCGGCAACGCCGTATAGATCAATTTGGTGTGTCCAGGGCCTAGCCTCGCGGATCTCGTTGCATTCATGTGCACCAGTTTCCCAGTCTGCGATGAATTGCACATTTGGCGAAAACGCTTGCATGTCAATGCCGCGACCAAAGTCAATCAAGGCGAGGCCCTTTTGTTTCCAGCCGTGGGATCCACTTGGGGAATAGTGGATGCTTTCGCGGGGATCGAAGGGACATTCATCGGCGCCCAAGTCGAGGAGGGAAAGGCCTTTGGTAGGTGGTTCGTTGGGGTTGGAGTCATCAAGGCGGACAAGGCAGTTGTCGGCTTTGATATCGCCGTGGAGAACTCCGTTGGCGTGGAGTGCTTCGACGGTTCGAAATAACTCGATGGAGAAGAACATTGCTAGTGCCTCTTCGAGACCACCCTCGGAGGTATGGTTGGAGCCAATGGATTCGTTGCGAACGATGTTAACCAAGTCGAGTAGGGTGCCTTGTCCACGATAGTCTTCTATCAAGAAGCTCTCGCGTTGATGCACATGCAATTCATGTGCACGAACAATGCTGTCTGTAGCGCGTGCATGATCTACAGATTGCCGAAGACGATCATAGGCGGCACGGATCATGTAGAATTCCCAGGCACTGGATGGTCCGTTCTCAACCTTGACTGCCTCAAAGGGGTTACGGGGTGTTGCATAGGCATTCAATTTCGGGCGAGAAACTCTGCCACTGGTTCTGGCACTGTCGTCGGAATCGGATTCGTAGGATTCAAGACTGTCCACGCTCTCCGCGAGATAAACTGGAGCATACGCACCAGCTCCAAGCTCACGTCTAATGATGTAGCTTCGCTCAGCTCCTGGGAATTCAAGGATAGGCGTATCGAATGCCTCATCGCCACTCTTTGATCGTCTGGTGTTAGTTTTCACAAACTTCTGGATCATCGAAGCATAGTTGCTATCTTCAACGTGGCCATGATATCCTGTGTATGTGTCAAGCGGCGGTTCCAAAGAATTAAGAATTGTATTGCGAATGCCCTTGTCCGTGGGATTACACTGCGAGTCTCTGATGATCGCTTCCCGTCTCCGCAGCTTGGGTGCAAGCGCCTTGAAAGCTGTTGGGCTGAATGGGACGTCTGCTGTAGATGTGAAAGTATGATCTTCCCCCAGGGGGCTATCAAGCAGGAGATCTACAGCAGGCGATCGAGGCTTGGAAGGTGTTTTCGCATTATAGATGCTGTTTCGGGCGGCTGTCAGGGAAGGAATGGAACATTCCGTTCGTTCCACGATTGGTGTCATAAAGGGAAGGCGATTCTGGGCCATGACGGCAGGGTCACGGTAGGTACCCCATGGTGGAGCATAGTCCTCGGGCATTTCTGGCACGAATCCTTTCCTTTCTGGTGTTCCATGCGAGGAACTAGCTGCTCCTTCACTTGCGACAGATTGGGACGTCAGCTCGGCATTCTCAATATCGGGAATGTCGCGGTTGGGGTCGAATTCTGTCCAATCGCCCCCGTCAACACTGTCAGCTCGTGTGGTATCGGCGTATTCGGTGTCATCGTAGGATTTGTGGAATGTTGTTTGTGTTTCATCATCGCCAAAGTCACTCGAGGCCGCTGAGATGTGACCTGTGCCCGTGCTATCTCCCGTACTGGCGCAGTCCTCGTCCTCGTAATCACTACCGCAGAAGCTATCGGCATCTGCTTCAGTTTCTGCCTTCAATGGCTGATTGAAGATGCTATAGATCTCATCAGTCGCCGCACGAGTGTGCATGGTCATTGTCGGCTCCCGGGTGCTCTTCCGCCGGGATTTGGATTTGGACGGTGAGTCGAACTTCATCTTAACTATACGGATTATAAGATTAACCGGCTCAGAACAAGCGCACGGGTTGTATCGGCTTACCGGTCTGAGTCTGTGTCGTTTCCCCCTTGACCTTGGTGCGTCTTGATTTGTCTGATTTGCCTTCATCTTGATCGTGAGACTGGGAATGTCCACCTATCGTCAGATTCTGAACCAAGTGCTCCGGTAGCTCTTCTGTATTGGTATTTTCTGAAAGAGATTCGACGCTTCCTGCATTCCCCGAGATTTGTTGCAAGGGCTCTTTCTGTTTCTTCCAATTCTTGTCCATCCACCCACGTCTAATGGATCTGAGTTCTTCGAAACTCATTTCATACGCCGGGTTTTTCCGATCTGGGTATACTGATTTCAAGTCGACGAATACACGCTCTCGGCGGCCGGTGCGCGGGTTGACCGCTTCCCTTACATGATGTTCAGGTACTTGCTTGGGAGGCATTGGTTCTTTGGTAGGTAAATCTGGTTTGGACTGAATACATAATAAAAAACCATAGGGTTATGCCAGCAATTAGTCCTGTGATCGTAAATATGTGGAGGTTCGTAAAGAGAAAGGTTAACCCATAGTGAACACTTACCTCGTCCCTGAAAATAGCCATCTTCTGTGATGGTGCTGCTTTCTTGCCAGCCTTCAATGTTTCACCAGCCCATGGCTTCGCCTCAACTTCATTCTCCTTCTTGCGGTCCCGAATTGATCCAATGCTGTCCCATCCCTTTGTTGCTCCACCAGTTGCTGGACCCGGCGCAGCGGAATCGGCGTCTGAGAAAATAGCCATCTTTGACTTTCCGGATTTCGTCTTGGGGGCAGCCGAGGGTGATGCCCGTGAAACTTGTGGGTCAGCAGAGCTTTCTGATGAGGCGAACGGATCCATTTTGGCGGCCAGCGCTGGACGAACGGCCGGCAAAGCGGGCGAGGATGGCCCCGCATCTTGTGGTCGTCGTTCGTATCGATCTTGGAACTCGCTGTACTTCCTCGCCAGTCTCTCGACGGGTCGCGCTTCGCGGTCCATGCCGAGCCTGTATACCTCGTCGGCTTGTGACCACCGTCCAGCACCCTCTAGCCAACCAGCAAAGTCCTCGTAGAAAAGAGCTAGACTTTCACCAATGCGATGACGCGCGAGGAATGCAAATGTCTCACGCGGGGCGTCGGAGAAAAGTCGAATGTAATGGAGCCATAGACGCAGATACCGAGGGTCGTTTCTGTAGTGTGATGATGACAAGAATGATTTCGTGGCTCGCTCCAATAAAGGAAGAAGACCAGAGTCTGGGGTCGCTTGTGCGGATGGGTAGGCGTTCAGTGTCCATTTAACGTAACGGTCGTAAACATCCAGCGGATCGTCTGATTCTCCGATCGACTGGAGTTCTCCTTCGAATTCTTCGCGCACAGCATCGTTGAGTGTCCTGGTCGCGTTCGGAGACGGTGATGGGATCTTGTCACTGTTGCTGCCAGCTGAAAAGATGCGGGCAAGCTCTCTTGCTGATCGACCACCGGGGAGTGATTGAATGTTTTCCTTCTGATTCTCGATAATGTCGAAATCGACTAGATCGTCGGAGGCCGCCATGACGACAGATGAGAGATCCGAGAGAGCCCAAAAATTGTCGAGATAGAACTGAAGTGACAACTTTGTGTGGAGGGGAGGTGTTATCGATAAACATCACATGACCGTTGCCCCGGAGATACACCTGTTCTCTGTCCTTGCTGGATCATATTGACAGCATTGAGCAGATACTCCAAAAGATCATATCGGACAGTACCTTACTTTATTAGCTAAGAACCTTTTACCTATGTCTATCTTGTTCCTTGACATTTATAGCGACGGGAGCCAATTCCGATCGACACGAGGCTTGGCAAAATCAGCCAACCTCTTCGCCTCTTCGATCGAGTATCCGCTCTTGGAACCTGCAACATTGTGAAGGACGCCTTGAAATAAGATGTGCTGCCAAACACCTGAGTCGCCGAAGCGTGAAGAGTCTGAATCAAAGGCTAATCACAAAAGAAACCTCAGCAGTGGCACATCTGATGCCTCGCCTATGAGAAGATCCAAACGACAGAAATCAAGCATCAACCTCAAGGAGCTGTCTTCTCCCGAGGTATCGGAAGCAGAGGGCGAAGTTACCTCTCCACCGGTCAAAGAAGAAGCCGTTTACGCACCTGCCCCTGTTGCTGTCCCCAACCGAAAGGCAAAGAAGCCACCAGTCAAGAAAGAAGCCACCGGGGACGCTGATAGCGCCAAACCTGTCAAGAAAGCGAGAAAATCCAAGAAAGATCAGGAGGCTGAAGCTATGCCTCTGGCAGCTCGGGCGCAGGGTCTGCGTATGTTCATTGGCGCACACGTCAGTGCTGCGAAAGGTCAGTTCTCAAATCGGATGAGCTGCAACTTGATATTGATCTAGAAATTCTTGAGCAGGCGTCTTCAATTCTATTCACAACAGCCATAACATTGGGTAAGCTTGCGCTTCTATCCGTCGTTGGTTCGAAACTCAACTAAGTATGGAATTAGTGGGAACGCATTTGCGTTGTTCTTGAAGTCGCAGAGAAAATGGGACAACCCAGCACTATTAGATGATCACCGTGATCAATTCCGTCAGCTATGCGCAGAAAAGGGCTATGATGCATCCAAGTAAATCCCCATGATCACTATCATTCATCATAACAGATCACTCATGCTCAGTCCAGGCACATTCTTCCACATGGCTCGTATCTCGTGAACCTGGCCCAAAGTGACACTGCCAAGTCCAAGCAAGCATACGCCTCATTCCTAGATGACCTTCGCCGTTGCGAAGCCCTTGGAATCTCTCTCTACAACTTCCAGTTAGTCAGCCATCCCTCTAATCACACCTTTACTAACATCCCCAAGCCCCGGAAGTACCAACCAAACCCCTCTCCCAGAGGCGCTCGCACGCCTAGCCAGCACCCTCACTCAAGCCATCACCGAAACAACAACAGTAATCCCCGTGCTAGAGACAATGTGCGGCCACGGCAACACAATCGGCGGAGTCCTCTCCGATTTCCGAGATCTCCTAGCTCTAATCCCAAAGGAACATCATTCACGCATCGGTATCTGCGTAGATACCTGTCACAGCTTCGCAGCCGGCTACGATCTCGCCTCCCCAGAAGGCTTCAAAGCCTTCCTCGCGGAATTCGACGAGCTAATCGGCATTCAGTTCCTCAAAGCCCTACATCTAAACGACTCCAAAGCTCCTCGCGGCAGCAAGCGAGACCTGCACGCCAACATCGGCACCGGATTCCTCGGTCTGCGTGCATTCCACAATGTCATGAACGAGCCCCGTTTCGAGGGCCTACCCATGGTTCTTGAAACGCCTATCGATCGCGTCCCAGAGAAGTCTACAAGCGATGAAGATGCCGGAGATGGTATTGAAGTGGAAGGCGAGAAGAAGAAGGGTGCAAAGAAAGGACCGAAGCGGCCTGCAGGGGCGGGTGCAGCTACTGTTCAGGATCCTGGTGTTTGGGCACGTGAGATTAAGCTGCTCGAGTCGCTTATCGGGATGGATCCTGAGGGTGAAGAGTTCAAGGCTCTTGAGGCTCGGCTTGAGGAGGAGGGTCGTGCGGAGCGTGCCAAGTATCAGGATCAGTATGAGCGGAAGCTTGAGGCGGTTGAGAAGAAGAAGGCTAAGGGGCATGCTAAGCCCAGGGGTCAGAAGAATCTTATGGATATGATGAAGGGGGATGCGAAGAAGGAGTAAATGTGCGGATATTGATCCCAGATTGGGAGCACAGCATCACATATTTTCTTTACGGTACAGTCTTTTGATTGTTTGGATAACTCGCAATAATAGTACTGGGAGATCCTCCCTTGGCATCCAGCACTAAAAATGAACAAAAATGAATTGAAAAGATGCTAAATTGGAATCAAATAGACTGTAATGCTGAGTAGATGACCGCGCGCACCGAGGCAGTATGTATGAGTGGAGACTACTTGTACATCAAAATATTTAGTTGCTATACAATGATATCATTATCTAGATCAAGAACAGGCTGCAACGGCAGCAGCAATTGAGAGATTGAAAACGGTGTATAAGTGAAAGAAATTGAATTGATGGTATCAGTGAAGTCCAAGGCCAAAGGCCAACAACAGCGTCATGCGAAAAAAGTAACTTATATCCTGGCCAGTCCAGAATTAGACCAGCTCGTATCTGAAAGGAGACATGCAATCCAAGAGGCACGCTTCGGAGGTCAGACCAGCCAACAGAAGGTTTATAGGTGGCATACAACCGTCACATGGAGGGGAATATAGGGTAGATAAAAATAAGAGATGAGTAGGGGAGAACGAAGGTGACACGCTAGTGATGAGTGGGAGTTTAATGCCGTACAGGCGAAAGGGACGAGGTTGATTGAACATCCGGTGAACCCTCGCGATTGGAGGGTAGGAGATGAGGGAACCCCGCTTGGGCCATTGTGGTGATAGTGGGAGGGGCGGATCTGAGAGGAGAAGGTGGCCCGTCGTCTTCGGGGATGGTAGATGTGGAAATGGAGAGAGCATGTCTAGTGTGTCTAGAGCCGCTTGCGCGCACTCGGAATGAGCGCTGTTGGTCGCCAGTCAGCGATGCGGTTTGGTCTTCATTCAAGTGGCCACCTGGCGCAGGGCTGACAATGACAGCATCCTGGATTGCAACTCGACGATAGTCTCCTTGCTGTTGCCGTTCGCCACCGCTGCTGTGGTCGCCATCTTCGGTATCGGATAATGGACTCGACTCGCGACTCCAATCCGCTTCCTGTGCCTCGCTGCGCATTTTTGAAATCTTCATGTAGTTGTATGCCGCAATGCTGCTGATAGTCACGAACAAACCGGTCAAGTTGACCGCAGTGAGCTTATCGTGGAAGATAATGCCCGCTGCGCTGATTGTGACCACCTCCTTGAAGATACCACAAATACTCAATGTGACAACTGAAGAACGCTTGAGCAACGCAAATTCCGAGGAGATCATGCAGAATGCAAGCACGCCAGGGAAAATGAGGAGGAAAGAGCCTAACAATTGCCCGCGCTTTTCAGCGAGCACGAGATATCCTTGGTAGATCTCAGCAGGACCTTCTACGGATAGCGCAATGACTATAAGAGAGAAGAACATGACAGGAGTGAGAAGGAAGAGTGTCGCAAACGGATTTGAAGTGGCCGGATGGCGGAGCAGAAGGATTTGTGTCAAGCCCCATCGGAAGCCCGAGAAGAATGCAGACGCAATGACAAGTGCAAAACCAAGCGCATTGAAAGCAGTCTCTCCGGCGACCATCATCACCACACCGATTGTCATCGTAGCGATAATCAAGATCAACTTGACGGACGGCGATTCGAGGCGGAAGAGGATGGCGAATAGGAGAACAAAGGCAAGTGCAGATGATTTGCACATGGTAAGGAAAGTAAGAGAGATGAATTTCAAGGACATGTTTCCGAGGCCAATGTCGAGCGAGGTTGCCGTACCGCATGGCACGAGGCGGGTAAAGTAGAAGAATTTGGTCAGGATCGGCTGCTTTTCTTCAGGGCCATCCACCGGGGATGTTGCTGCAGACCCCGGGGGGTGTTGTGGACGGAGCGACGGGAAGATCCATAGAATTATAACGGAAAGTGTGAATTGAACAAGCATGTGTAGGCTTGTGGTGAAAAGAGGAAAGGGAAAGACGACATCGCTCTCGGAGAACATCCATTTATTGTACTACACACAAGAATCGTTAGTTCGAAACACCAGGGGAAGATTGGAACACGATCACTCACTATTGAAATGGACAGGGAGAAGAAATACCACATCAAAATCAAAGCGGCATTGACCCCTAATCTCTTGACGATGCTGCGGTCTGTATCAATGTCTCCTCGTGACTTGGTATCCGCGATTCGGGCATCCAGCTTCCGTCGTTGGTTCCTCCGTCGTTGTCGCTGGCGTTTCTGGTTTGAGGTGAGTCCCGTTTCTTCGTCATATTGGTCATCATCTGAACTCATCAAGTCGAGCTCCAAACTCTCTGCGGCGGACGACGGATCGGATGCATCAGTGTCCTCTTCAGCCGTCAATGGCTCTTGTTCTTCGCGCTTGTGGTTTCCTCCATCTGCATGTGACCAGAGGCTGTCATCTCTGCGCTCCGTCGAAACTGGCTGCGAAGCTCGCCCTATCCCGGCGAGCATGGAGCTTCGCCGACGGTGGTGGCTACCGGCGGAGAGCCCCATTCTGAAGACTGGGGCAGTTAGGTAGAAATGAGGGTAATGTAGACGAGAACTGATTCCCCCATGAGCATGGGAAACAGGGCGTCACACGACAGTGCACGAGAGCAGTTCGGGTAGGGAGACGATGCTGACAAAGAAAGGGAGAGGGGGAAGAGAGAAAGGGTGGAACTGGAGGTGGAACTCGTCCAAGGGAGTGAATGTTCGGGAACAAGGAAAAGAAAGGAAAAAGGAACGAACACGAGAGCAGCTGGGCAGGGAAAATGAGTCCTGAGGGATCGAGTGGCAGATCGAGGGTTGTCAGGGCGGTCTCACGACTAGTCAGCTTAAATTCAGCTCAGACTGGTTCCACCGATCTTTCTCCGCTCCACTGTCCGGTCGATCCGGGGCAGAAGTAAAGACTTGAGGAATTTCATGAAGTGTTTTTGACTTTCCTTTTTACCATTGGCGGATTGAAACCTCCGGCGCTGGTAGATTGAGGGACCATTTGTTGTGAAGGTATACAAAGCCCTGTGGTATCTCAGGGGATCCTGAAACTCCCGGCTAACCTCGCCCTAAGACTAGAAACATCACAATGCCAGAAAAATAAACTCAATGCGAAGCTCTTCAGTGATGAGGTCCCCACCTTCAGCTTGTCTGCTGGGGAGAAGCCCCCATCCATCGGCATAGCCATGACCTCAGACCCATGATACATCATCATCATGTCGTACTTTCTCCATAGTCGTCGGGACATGCGGATGATCGATGTCAATGGGAGACATTGCATTTTCTTATGCTTTCGACTCTGTTTCTCTGCAATCTTCCCGGGCTGGTGCTGCAAAAAGCATTGAATCCACATCAAAGACCCTTGTATTTTGAACTTCTATCGGATTCCCTGCTGTCACTATTGTCCGTTGTCATCATGTCTGAGGGTTCGTACATTGCCATCGAGGACTACGGACTGATCGGGGATATGCACACCTGTGCCCTGATCAGCAAGGCTGGTAGTTTGGATTACATGTGCTGGCCAGTCTTTGACTCACCTACTGTCTTCTGCCGCCTGCTTGACGACAAGAAGGGGGGATTCTTCTCGGTATCCCCCTACAAGTCCGTGGTCGATTCCCACAGCAAACAGCGGTATCTTCCATATTCGAACCTACTTGAAACCAGGTGGACCAACGAGGGTGGCGTCGTGACGATGCTGGACTATTTCCCAGTCACCCCTAAAAAGGTCAGCCAGTCCGCTAGGTTGCTGTCAGGATACTGTCCTTGTAATGAGCCCGGCACCAACCGGTTCAAGTCAGGACTGCAGCACTCAGGTCTGATCCGAAAGCTGGAATGCAGCCGTGGGTCGATGGAGTTGCAGGTGGAACTGTTCCCGGCCTTTAACTACGCACGAGACTCGCACAACGCTCGTGCAAAGCTGGAAAATGACATGGAGAAGCACCGGCTCCAGACCATCCATTTTGAAAGTGAAACCGAGCGGCTGCAGGTCGAGATCTTTGCCGATTCGCGGGAGCCGGACAAGCTTGGGTTCCCGGCGGCGAACCTAAACTTGGAAGACCGCTTGGACATAAACGGCCGCGGATTGGTGGCCTGGATTAAGCTGTCGGAAGGCCAGACGGTTCATTTGGTACTGCACAGTCCCGAGAAAGCTGTCCCCACCTCGGCCACCATGGCCGCCTACCTCCTCAAGATGGAAGATGAGACCTCTGACTACTGGACCAACTGGACCCGCAAGTGTGCCTTCCGTGGTCACTACCGGGAAACGGTCGAGCGCAGCCTCCTCATTCTGAAGCTGTTGACATACAAACCCACCGGCGCAATCGTCGCGTCGCCCACCTTCTCGCTCCCTGAAAACGTGGGAGGTTCGCGGAACTGGGATTATCGGTATTCCTGGGTGCGTGACACGGCTTTTACGTTGTACGTCTTCCTGAAAATGGGTTACAGTGAAGAGGCGGAAGCATATGTTACCTTTATCTTCGATCGAATCTTCCCTCATGCTGCCAAGGACATGGACAAGGATAGCAACAGACCTTTTTTGCCACTCATGTTCACCATTCGGGGCGACTATGACATTCCCGAGGTGGAACTGGACCACCTTGACGGGTACAAGGGAAGTAAGCCTGTTCGCATCGGCAACGCGGCTGTCTTCCACACGCAGCTGGACATCTACGGTGAGCTTTTGGACAGTATTTATCTGTACAACAAGCACGGTAATCCCATTACCTATGACCAATGGAACTCCATCCGACGTATGGTCAACTATGTTATCACCGTTCGGAACCAAAAGGATATGTCCATCTGGGAATCTCGTGGTCAGATCCAGAACTTTATCTATTCGAGAATCATGATGTGGGTGGCTTTGGATCGCGGGATCCGCCTTGCAGAGAAGCGCTCCAGCTTGCCATGCCCCGATCGCTTTGAGTGGATCAAGATTCGGGATGAGATGTACGACGAGATCATGACCAAAGGATACAATGAGGAGCGTGGTCATTTTTGCCAGAGCTATGAGAGTCCGGATGTGTTGGATGCATCCGTCTTGATTGCGCCCTTGGTCTTCTTTGTTGCGCCTAATGACCCCCGTTTCATCAGCACTCTAAAGAGGATTCTGGAAAGCCCCGAAAGGGAGGGATTGTCCAGCGCCAAGATGGTGTTCCGGTACGACCATCTGAGAGCCAATGATGGTAAGTGATAATTGTGTCCCAGGAACCTTGCATTACCGTGCATTGGAGTCTGGCTGCTGATATGCATGTTGCACAGGTGTGGGAGGTGGCGAAGGCGCTTTCATCATGGTAACCTTCTGGCTTGTCGAAGCAATGGCTCGTGTAAGTGGTAATCCCACACCTGTACACTGAGATCCCGGCTGAATCTGTTCTGGAATTCCAGGCTTCCAACTACGATGTGCCCATTCCCAACATTTGGAAGCTCGCGCTTTCGCACTTTGACAACATCCTCTCCTACGCGAATCACCTGGGCATGTTCTCAGAAGAAGTGGCTATTTCTGGTGAGCAGATGGGCAATACTCCACAGGCATTCAGTCACTTGGCCTGCATTAGTGCGGCAATTAATTTGGAACGACTTGGACAGGGAGAAGACTAGATAGAGCTCCTACCTCCAGGACGTCAAAGCTACAAGGAGATAAACCACTAGGGATGAAACATTAGACGACGCTATAGATTGACTTGAGATATTGTTTGTTCTTTTTCAACAAAAAATGAGAATCTTCCTTTGAAACAACAGCATTATATATCTCCCGATGTTCTATTAACTGGCGGATGAATCAATGCGGCTATAGAGCCAAGATGCTACCATACACGAAAGAGTCTAGTGACCATCTCACTCATGGAAAATCACCAAATGCGAGAAATGTAAGGTCTTTGACTCTATACTGGATCAGCGCCTGGCGATCTAGGCACCCATGGCAGGTGACGACAACATTCTTACGTAATGTAGAAGATCCGAGCTCAATACCCCAGAATAGCTTCTCTTTGTTGGCCAACATAGTCAAAGTGACCAGTGACCAGTGAACAAGGACTATCTTCGTCAGGGATGGTCTTCGCCACCAGCCGTGCCCCACAATAACTGCGATCTCGCGCTAAGTTAGGGATCCGCTCCTGATGGCCGACTTGGATGCCGATAAGCCCGACCCGATGTCGTCAGACGAGGAGGGCTTCGTCTCCAGCGAAAGCACCGCCTCAGTCGAGCTTGTATCCGATGCCAAGAGAAATCTCACTCTCGCGCTGGGAAAGCTACGTTTCGAACAGGAGGACGTGAACCGATTCTCCGACCAAGGCGCTACCCCATCGACTCCCCGCACGGAAGGCCGAAGTCAAACGCCTCCAGATCTCAAGATGCCGAAAAAGCCACGACTTTTGTTGGATTTGCCTTTAGATGTGTTGAAGGAGATTATCAAAGAGGTATTACACGTCTTTCTCGCAGTCTCTGGCGAGAGCTTACAATTCCGCATTACTAGGTCACGCATACAAATGACCTGACATCGCTCGCCCTAACATGCTCTGCCCTCCATGCACTGGCTATTCCGCACATGTACTCCCGGTTCGACATCGTCTGGCCAGAGTCGCTGAACCCATCAACGGAGGACTACTCGGGAGTGGATGCTCTATCTTATGGCTTGTCGACATTGGTAATGGGCGAAGATGTGTTTAGCCGGCTACCACTGTTCCAAGACAGTCAGTCGAGCAACTGTACGCACTGCGGTTGTCATTGCCAACAACAACATCCAAGTCCCCGATCGGCAAACAACGAAGTCAGTGGGCGGTCGCGACGAGGGAATCACTATGCGCAATACACTCGCACATTTTCCATTGGAAATGGTCCGCTGAGCTGGGTCCAGGAGTACTCAGTGACCAAAGAAGTGGGTAAGATGCTAGGGACGCTGGTTGCACTGGCCGTTGCGCGGATGATCAATCTCGAGGCTTTCGTCTGGGACATGCCGACTGGAGTGGTCCGTGAAATCTGGTTGGCGCTTGCATCTTTGGCGGATCGGCCAGGACATGAATGTCGCTTAGAGCGCATTTGGGTGCGCTGGCATGACAATTCAGAGAATGCTCTACGCAATCTGTCTGCACCGGCAACGAGGCTCTTCCAGAAATACAAACATGTCGAACACCCTTCGTTGTCTGTATTGCCTCCGCTTAAGAGCGTGGCTGTCCTTGACATAGATGAGCCGGCGTATGTGGAAGAGCTGGCACTTCTTATTGAGCGATCGCGTCATCGCCTGACTGAGCTTCGAATTGGCATTGCCGAAAAAGCCCACATGAGCGCGTGGCTACTATGTGGGACAAACTCGGAGTCTGCATCCAGTTGGCCCCGTGCAGATGGTATACTGGGAATCCTGAAACGACGCCATTCGTGTGACCAACAGGACGATATTACTCCAGCCTCTCCTATCAAAGTTTTGATCGCACCAGACAGTGCGACTGACGTCGCCACCAAGTGGTCGACCCCTGCTGAGAGCGAGGAAACCCTCCCTCCAGCAGAGCAGCTACTTCCCAGTGCTGAGAAGGGCAAACGATTGTCACAAGATTCTGGTTTGCCCAATCGGACTACTCGTTCGCCAGTGTCTGCCTTTGAAGCTGGTTCTGATATGCTTAACCTCGACGTCCTCGAATTGGAACGTGTTCCACTCTCTGTGCCCACACTACTGCCAGCCGTTGACTGGACCAAACTCACTACTCTGACTGTCATGCAATGTGCTGACCATGAAAAGCTTTGGCGGGCTCTTCGCCGAAAATATGCACCTCCTCCGGCACCGGTAAAGCGTCAGGACAAACCAGATCGCCGATTGAGTGAAAGCTCGGTTGACTTCCCGCTTAACCTGAAACACATCCGTACGGATAATGTTTCACCCTACTTGATACTCTTCATCAAGGATGCATTAGCACCGAATACCTTAGAGAGTGTCTTCTTGCATGAAGCGCCGGGTCACGAATCTTCTGTGCAAATTGACGCCATTTACCGGCACATCCTACGAAAGCATCGCAAGAGTCTGCGGAAAGTTCTTATCGATGGCACTGATCGCAAGATTGGCAGCGGATATTCCGGCTCGCGGTGGCATAAATGGATGTTTACTCATGACATGATATCGTTTGTCACGAGTGGGAAAATGCCGCAGCTGAAGGAGCTGGGCATGGCGATGAATTATGCCGATTGGGTAAGCAAGCACTGTCAACTTGCCGGTCACAACTTATACTAACATTAAGCCAGCATTTCTTTCTCCAGAGATTGCCAAACATGCCCCAGCTTCGAGCGTTATACCTACCAAACATCGGCAACACCGTCCATCGTGATCTGAAAGAGCTAGCTCTCCAAGTTCTGGACATCGTCAGCATCCGTCCCGATCTCAAAATCGCCTACATCGGTCTCCACGTCAAGTGCTTCCAAATCCTCGAAGCCAGACATGATGATAACCCCGCCGATTTCGACGACAACCCCACAGCCGATAACTCCCCGGTGACCACTGAGGAGGATGAAGACCCATCGACCAACGACAACCCCACCTTCGAAGACGACAGTGACGATGACGATTCATTTAACGCAGACGTCCTTTCCAGTAACCCGGAAGACTACGATACCGATCCAGACGAGGATCAGAGTACCTCGCGCATTCGCTACCGACTGCAAGAGATTCTGTTTTATGACGAGAAGGTTTCCATTTTCAAGGCGCGGCACGGTGTTTTATGATTGATGTGGGCTTGCATTTTACTTGCGCAGGTGTCGTCTGGGCCATTAGCGGCGTTGGGAGACGTCCCGGGATCTTTACTCTTGCCTATGAGATACCATCACGCTTAAGCTTTGTCTTTGCTTAAAATGAATTGTTTTCGATCATCGATGTCCCACGTAAACTGTAGTGTGAATGCCCCTACAGCTCCAGGTAGAGTCTGGACCCCTTCCTCTCCACGTGGGACGGGATCTCGGCTGGGTCCCGGTCGATCAGCCGCATGTTCAGCCGCATGTGCAAACGACCAGGCACAAGTGCGGGAAAGACCGTCTGATTGGTCCTGGTGTGAATAGGCTGGTGATTCCATTGCTCTATTGTTCCATTGTTCCATTGCTCCATTGTTCTATCTGCTCAATAGAATCACAGGTCCCTTCTGATCCAGGACATCCTCCAGAGCCAGGCCCTCCTATAAATAGCCCTCCCACCTTCTTCCCTCTCTTTTCTCTTTCTTCTTCAACCACCTCCCCTTCTTATTTTCTTTCCCCCATCCCGATCCCCGTCCCCATCCCCATCCCCCTTCCCCCTTCCCTCTTCCCCTTCCCCCGCACTACCATGATGAAGCAAGCATAGGGCCGGCCGAGTCCAGGTCCTCGGCTGGTCTTCGGACAAAAGCCCACTGACTGATTCTGACGCCAGTTACATTTCCCTTTCCTTCTTTTGTTTTCTTTGCATCTCACCGCCCATTCACCTTGTTCCCTCTTTCCTCTGCATGTTGCTCCCTCTTCCCCTGGTTTGGCACCACTATAATGAACTGAGCGTAAGGGCCGAAGAATAAAAGTGGCGGGTATCCAACCTGGACTTGTAGTCACAAAGCTTGCCAACAGATAATTTACCACATGTCACTTTTATGTCCGTGTTCAAAGGCTTCATTATCATTACATGTAACTAGCTGTCCAAATTATGTACGCAAACCATGACTCCAATCCCAGTTTCCAAGATACAGACCAAATCACCGCCCAGTATTATATAGCAAATTACCTCTCCTCACTCTTCATCTCAATAACAACCGTCTTGGTAATATTCCCAAGCTGCCTCACCTCAGATATATCCCCCTGACGAAGCCCATCGACGTGCACAGGCACAGGGACAGTCACCGAATTCGAAATATCAACGGACACCTTCTGTCCATGCCCATCCCCATCCCCATCTCCGTTCGCATTCTCATTCCCATCGCCGTCACAACAATCCTCCAAATCCCTCAAAACAAACTCGACATTCGCACAATCATGCGGCGGCAACGTCCTCCTCCGACTGGACCCAACAGTCCCAGAAAGCTCATGCTCCCCATCTTGATGCTTCCCAGACCGATCATAAGAAGACCCCCTAAAGACAGAACTAAACATAGGTCGAAGCGGCGGTGCCGAAGCGGATATAATGGCAACATTGACTTCGACCTGTGACCAGATGAGGATTTGGATAGCGTCGTAGGAGACATCCTTTGTGATTAGGTATTTGTATAAGGCGCTGAGTCGGACGAAGGAGGCTGCTGAGGCGAATGTTCCTGTTAGGAAGATTGCGATGAGGGCAACTGTTGAAAACGTGTTAGTTGGGATTGATTCGGGGATATGGATGGGACTGACACTTTTTTGGGCGGTGGAGATTCAGTTTTGTGAGTAATGGTAGAGGCATGAAGAGGATTATCAAGTCGGTTAGGATGTTGGTCCCTGCCATTGAGAAGTATGCCGCTGGGAGGTTGTTGCAGCCTTTTGGGAAGGTTGGGTCCCATGCGCGCCAGGGTTTGGTGTGGCATTCAAAAGCCTGGATTGGAAGTGTCAGAATTGAGCCTGGAATGCAATGAGAGGGGATGTTGAAGAGAGAGACTCACGTTGACGAAGATGACGACGACTGTGTAAATGAAGACGAACAGTGCGACTGCAGCCGTTGCGATTCGGAATCCCCTCGCGGGAAAGATGCGGTAGTATTGTGACAAGATGCTGAATTTGACCAGGCCAATTGCCAGTGGGTAGACGAGCTGGTAGGCGTACCAGTGTTTAAGGGTTGGAAGGAGGATTGTTGGTATGTCGAGGTCGGCCATGTGACGACTAGGCGAGGTTTGTTAGCCAGACCCTGTGAAGAGCATCGGAGGTGATGATGGGATTGGAGCCAGTGCGCTGTAAACAAAGAGGAAAACAGCACTAACCCTGTGCCAAAGCTGATATGAAACCCATTCATCACACCCATCGCAATCGTGACAAACAATCCAGTCACAATGAAATAGTCATCTGGTCCAACCTTGTGGACTAGCACTATGCGACAGTAGAGTCTCAATATGACACTGGTACATGATAATAATAACAGCACGGTCATTATGGCGAGGAAGGCAGGCTGAAGAGAACCATTGTCTGCCGTTATGTAGGCCATGATAGGCCGAGTAGAATCATCGGACCTACAGTAATTGAAATGTATGCTATCCCCTCAACTCGGATGAACAGGGATCTATTAATTTCTTATATCACAGGGAGAAAGGCAAGCCATGTGATCCACATACTTGTGAAAGGAAGCAAGGCTCCCCCGGAGCTTCCCCATACCGTAGCTTGATATTGTGCTTCTTTGTATCCGAATTGAGTTTAATAGCATTGAAAGCAGTTACGGTACTATCATCCGCCAGTGGCATGATATCATAGTCATATTTGCCTGTGATCTTGAACTTACGGTGAAAGATCTCCCCGACAGTTCGAGTCCAGCCCTGTGGGCAACCATGGGTGCTATCCAAAACCGGCACAAAGAGGTCGATCTCTGGCTTTCTATTGGACGGGCTGGCCCCTTGCTCCGCGATCTTGGCGACATCGGGGGTTCCGAGAGCTCCAATCCCCACGTCTTTGTTTGCACAAGATCTGGACTCGCGATTCATGGTAGCACTGAGATATTACAAATTCGTGCTTCTTTGTTCCTCGGCAAATGCCAAGGCCAACCCTCACAAAGAAAAAAACAATGGGACCATGGTTCGGCATTCTTTGGCCCGACGTTGTACTTTATTTCCCCCAGTATAATTGGTGGAGCCCATCCGTCCCCACAGGGATAGCTTATAACACGCAGAACAGTCTAGGGACCCGAGGCAGAAAAGTCGAACTTTATGTTCCTCCGAAGATATAGTGCAGTTGGTGGAGATCTTAAACAGCCCACTTCCCCCGTGAAAGAATTAGTAGACTTAAGCTTTATACATTAAAGTATGCGCTTCCTCCGGCTTTCACTAGGGGTCTTTCTTCTGGTCGCGGACAGTCTCGCAGACACGTGCAAGAATCCCCCGATACGCAAAGAATGGTAAGCCACAATGTTATGCTGTCCAGTCTATGATGTGCATAATTGACTTTATCTCTTTATTTCCTAGGAGACAACTGGATCTAGACGAACGCCGCGATTACATTCGCGCAGTCCTTTGTCTGGCGTCTCAACCGGCGATATCTGGTCTTGAGAATGCAGCGACGCATTTCGATGATTTCCAGGCTACTCATAGTGACCAGACCCCAAGTATCCATTGGGTGGTAAGTATTGCATGCCTCATTTGATGTATAGCTGTCTATCAAGCTAACACTGTTACTCAGGGTCACTTCGCCCTATGGCATCGATACTTCGTTGCAACCTATGAAAAAGCACTTCGGGAAGAGTGTGGATACAGAGGCGCACAGCCGTAAGTCCCTATCCTAAAGCCCAGTAAAAAACGTAGAGAAAATGTAATTAGCTCCTCGACAGATACTGGAACTGGTCCTTGGATGCCTCCTCAACAGACAATTCCTCAATGGCCATCTTCAAAACCGATATCTTCGACGCGGACCGAGGGTTCGGCGGAAATGGCAAATACCTCCCAGCCAACGCCACACAGAACCCATTCAACCTGACCGGCCGAACAGGCGGCGGATGCGTTGAGAACGGCCCCTTTACGCCGCCAGATTTCATGCTCGCTGTTGGACATCCAAAAGGTCAACCGGATTGTCTGCGTCGGGACTGGATACCCTGGATCATGAATTACTTTGCCCAACAGAGTCTTGTGGACCATGTCCTGGCTCAGCCGGATTATACATCCTTTTCACGGGCGCTTGAAAATATACCTAGCTTTGCGCAGCCTAATATCCATGGAAGCGCGCATTTCGGGGTCGGGGGTGTACTTGGGACATTGGGGAACTCGGCTCTCAGCCCTGGGGGTAAGTTATCGATGCGTTTTATTTCTATATTTCACAGTATTGTTTTGCTGATATGTCAGATCCTCTCTTCTTCCTTCATCACTGCAATCTCGATCGTGTCTTCTGGGAGTGGCAGAATAGAGACCTGCCTACTCGCTTCCATCAAGTTGGTGGTCCTATTACACCACTTGATTATACTGGGAAGAATGTTACTCTAGACTTCAGGGTGAACATTGGCAAGCTTGCGCCTAATACTACGCTTGAAAGCTTGCTCAATACTCAAGGTAATACTTTGTGTTATAGTTACTCGGAATAGTGAGTATGTCATTTGGATGTTGGGATACGGAGAGCAACTTTCAGGTAACTTACAACAAGCTTCTCTTTGCACAAAGACTTATTTCAACGTTCGATTATACATTGAGACTTTTGTATCTATGCTTGTGGAATGACAAAAACGCAGTTGAAACGAAAGGGGAAAGTATGCAAAGAGGTCTAGGGCAAATGTATTCGAACATTTTCCGCATTTCGCTACGGGGTACATATTAGCTATAGGTTACCAAGAATGGTCTTCCAGAGCAACAAGGTATCCTCTTCTACATGGCTTGTTGAATCAAATGGCATTCTTATTGCTCCCATCCAAGATTACATCAGTAAAAAGACAGACCATGAACTGTGAGATCAACCTTACGTACATCAGCTCCAACTTTGTATAGAATCCATCCAAAACCCGACCGAATAATAGTGCACCATACAAAAACAATAGGAGACATATTCCTCAGTTATACTGGAAGTCACTCCCCCGATGAGCCCGTCGCGAGTGCTCATCCCTGTTGTCCTTACGGTTGAACAATCTGCTGCAAGCACTATGAGGGCATTTGAAGGACCGAGGGGAAACATGTTTTGTTTCAAGGTGTCGCATCAGAGAACCTTTCGCGGAAAATATCTGCTTGCAATGTCTCCATTTACATGTAAAAGAAGGCATGGAACTAGGTGAGAAGATTCAAATTAGCAAAACGCATGACCAGTGTACTTCTTGAACTTTGCGACCTACTCGGGCTTTCCTCTTTTGTCAGAAGGCCGGGGGTATTCATGCTGCACCACTTGGAGTTGATTGCTTCTTTGCCCTGTGCTATCTGAGGGCGTCGCTGGCAGCGAGTGAGGCCAGATGGCACTGGAATCAGTGATACCATCTACCACCAAAACTTTGGGATCGTTGAACTTTATCGGGGGATGACTTGCGGTACTAGAATTGAGGCGATGGAGCTCAACTCCTCCTGGGCCCGTATCAGCACGCCCGTTGGGCTGAGGATATTGGACGAGCGAGTCACACAAGAAGACCTCTGTAAATAACGGAGCTGTATCCTCGGGGAGCAGACCCGATGGTGGATATCCAAAGAATTCGGGATTATAGTTCAGATTCTGAGTGCTTTGGCCAGCTTCACTGAATAAATGGTAGTTCTCTACAGAGCTATTGTATGGTGTCCACGCCATCGGAAAATGATTAGGAGATCGTAATGTGAAGGTATAATGAAACTGTGATCATGATCGAAAGACAATCTGTGGGCCGGAGATACGTATTTGTAGGATAAAGGGTAGACGGGTCAAAAGTGGTATACTACAAAAAAAGTGATAACTTATATACTTACAACATCAGTCAGGTACATGGGTGCCGGGTTTAACGGCACCAATCATGAAAATGATGGCTAACCTCGCACGAGGATGATGGATCATAAGTCGACCCCCGCGTTTTCTTACTTTCCTTTTTTTACTTTTTACCTTTTTTACCCCCATACACAGCATATTTCTGGGTGACGCTCAACGATCTGTCCGATCTGTCTGAGCCCCAACGCCAAGAGGATCATGAAAATTGAAATCTAGCGAATCCCAAATAAGTTTTATCCCAATGTGGCTTATGTTGGCCTCGCCACGTCTTTAAACACAACCAGAGAAATTTATGACACCCCATTTAGGGTTGACCTAAAATTTTCCCGACTTATCAACGACCCAACTCAACAACAATAGCCTCACTAGACTCAACTTCAAACCCAACAAATCCCTCTCTAACCCTCAAAACCTCAACCTCCCTATCCCCAAATTCCCCAAGCCTCCCATTCGTATAATTCCAACTGACCCCACCACAAGAAATCCCCTGATCAGCACTAGCCCCTGGACCAGTCAGCCGTCTAACCTCAGCACTTCCCACGCGCTCGGGCAGATCAAGCAAAACCTGCTGATAGGTCTAGGATAACTAGTCGTAGAGTTCCACTCGTCAAGCTTAATAACCACGTACCGAGACAGCCTCTTAGACTGATAGATCGCATAGGCAGATAGATCATCTCTACCTAGATCAAGAGATTCCACTTGGACGGTGGGATGGCGCCCGATTGCGTCTGCTGCCACAATTTGACCGTAGAGTGGTGCTCGGACTTGGGGAGCCAGGTTGTCATTTTCTACTGGTGTCTAGGCTGCATAGCCGAAAGTTGTTCCTTGGATTAGATTGAAGCGGGTTATGTTCTGAAGATGGATTAGTTTTGTTGGTTTATTTGAGAGAGGCGTTGTAGGTGATGTTCATGCTTACAATACTCAATCCATAAGGGAGATAATCGACAAGCTAGATTGAGCTCCCGAATACACCTTCCACCTGACACATATTGAGATTGCTGTAGTCGCTGTTTGTTTCGCCTAGGAGGAATGTGATGTTTGGGCTGTGGGCGTGGATTATGCTCATGTCGTCGATGTATTGGATCAGGTTTACGGCGGTTGCGGTGTGGTTCATGAATGATCCTAGACGATCAGGTCAGAACCTTGGAAAGATACTTGATGCTGACAGATATATAGAGGAATAGGGATGTCTCTTCTTACCTTGCAGAACCCAGTCTTGGTTGCCAGAAGCGTATCTATACCTTCATTAGACGCCGCAAATAAGAAGAATACAGCCGGTAGATACGTCCTGACGAAACCAACTTGACATGTCCATCCTCATCAACGCCATCTTCAAAAGCCCGTGCTCTATTCCTCGTTAGTCCAAGAACACACAAACAAAGGAAAGAAAAGGAACCTATCAGTGGTGTATCATAAGTATTTGACCTCCGGTACTTCGGGCCTTGACCGCCCGATCATACCGTCTACTTGATTAGGTTATAACCTCGCGCGTCTTAATATGGTAGTATACACGCTATATACCAATGCATTCTAATACAACTTGACATTCTTGTGTTTGCCTCATCAGCATAGTCCGCGAAGAAATGAACGGGCCAAGAGAAAGAAGCAAAGGCATGACCAACCGGTTGAGAAGCACCAGGAAGCAGGTGTGAAGGGGCTTTGAGTTCGACTGTGTCTCCTGCTACACCCAGTGAATAAGAGCAAGGTAACCATAGACACTGAGCAATATAAAGATTATGCATCTCGGTTATGTGTGATAGCGTATATGCACTTAGATTTAGTAATTCAAGCGAGACTTTACCCCACCCTGGCATCTCCCATATATATACCTCTTGTTTGTACAAGTTTACCCCAGATTTTGACCCGCAATTCCTCACAATACGGCACCATGGCACCATAGTTTCGGTTCTCGCCTCGAGGTCGTGGATCTCGGCACGGATCTCGGCCATGCAGGCTTCAGGCTTCAGACCTTCCTAGGGTAGTAATATGTACGCTACCCATGGACAATGATTGGAGTTTACCATACTCAAAATGCAACTACTCATAAAATCGTAACATGACATTGAAAATGCTCATGCTAAATTACTAAACGGGTATCTGGTATCTTGTGCTAGAAAGCTCTATTAGAGCGGGACAAACTTGCTCACGCAATTTCGCGGTGGGCAACCTCTTGCTGTGCGCGGATCAGCTCGACCTCAATAGCGTGCCTCTTTGCCTGGTCTGCTACACTGGAATTGTCTTTGAAGACATGGTCCATTTGTTCCAAGGTGCGGCCCTTGGTTTCTGGGACGAAGAAGTAGGTCCAGATTCCAGCTAGGACGCAGAATACGGCGAAGAAAACGTAGGCGCCGTAGCCAGTGTTTTGTACGAGAGGGGGTGTGATCAGGCCCTGCAGTGAAAGGATTAGTATTCTTGGTTTATGGATAGAGGGGCGATAGAGGAATCTCACGATAATGAAGTTGTTAAACCAGTTAGAACAGGTTGATAGAGCGACACCCTTGGCACGCAGAGAAGAAGGGAAGATTTCTGAGTATATATATTAGCAGGATATTTTGGTTGAACAGGATAAGTAATAAATATTTCCATACCGGATGGCAGTGCCCATGGAATGGGACCCCAAGAAGCTCCGAAGGAAATCATGTAGAACAACAGCATAGCCACACTAGCCCATCCCTGTGGTCGATGCGCCGGCCAGTTGTTCGAGAATTTCCCAACCAGAATCGCAATGACAATGTGTGAGATGGCCATGAGGGCTGCACCAACTAGCAGCAGCTTCCGACGACCAACCGAGTCCATGGTCCAAATACTAGTGGTAACACCAACCAGCTGTAGTACATTGAGGACTCCGGACATAATGAGCTGCATGCTCGAGTCGAGGCCCATTGTCTTGAAGAGGGTTGGGGAGTAGTAGATGAGAGCATTGATACCAACGAACTATAATATTCATTAGCCGAGTTAACTCGATGAATTCGTGGAGATACGAACCTGTTGGAAGAAACCCAGTCCAACACCGATATGAGTCCGACGCCAGCATCCCTTCTTGAAACAATCGGCCCAAGATGCCATTTCCAGCAAAAATGAGTTCTTGGCGCCCTTTTCTTGAAGATTCGGGTGCTTCTCTTTGTTGGTTTCCTGGTGGAAACGTACTTCAGCCTGAATATCCAAGAGCTCTTGGCGAACGCGTCTATCTGTTGGTGGTAAGGAGCGAAGCTTGCTGAGACTCAGCAGTGCTTCTTCGTCGCGACCCTTAGAAGCCAACCAACGTGGCGAGAAGGGAAGCATGTATACACCGGCAGCGAGGACAAATCCTGGAATCATTTGCAATAGGAATGGGAGACGCCAAGCCCATTCGCCGACCATATAGCGGGTTCCGTAGGTGATCCAGAAGGCAATCACGATACCGAGCACGATACACCACTCCTCGAGGACGAGTAGGGTACCACGGCATTCAGGGGGGCCTAGATAGGAAGAGCAAACAATCAGCAATGTATCCTAGGTGATAAAAAGCATCAAAACGAGAAGCACTTACTGATTTCAGAAATATACAACGGTGCAACCATCGACAACATACCAATCCCAAGACCACCAATGAACCGAGCAACCGTCAACATGGGATATCCGTAAGCAGCAGTCTGCAACACAGAACCAAGCGTAAAGATAGCAACAGCAACAAGAATCGAATAGCGGCGCGAAATCTTATCCGCAATCCAACCTTGATTCAGGGCACCGATCAAAGCACCCAATTCAATCATGGCCGTCAAAAGCCCCTTCCAGAAACCCGCTCCCGACGCGGTCTCCGAGACTCGCGGGAATTCAGCGAGGAACTGGTCCATGACGAGAATCACTGACACAACACCCTGGTCATAACCAAACAGTAACCCTCCTAGTGTTGAGCAGGCTGCACACAGCAACACGAATGGGTTGGCGACTAAACCGCGCAGACCGGGTGGCCCGTAGGGCTCGCGGTCGTGTGCGATGTTCTCGGCATGGTGCGAGAAGCCATCTACCACGGGGTCGTGGGATAGTTCTTTTGTTACTTCGATTTCACCGGCCATGTTTAAATTGAGGGCTGAGGCCGTAATGGAAAGTTGGTGTTTGATTTGGTGATTTGGTCTGTGAGGCAGAATTGGGCACGAGATATCATGGAAACTTCATGTGGTATTTATACTTGCGTGCCCATTTCTCCCGGGATACTAGTGGTCATGATTCGGGTTGATTTGGGGTCTCGGGCTGCCTCCGGAATAAACAGCCCAATCAGCAGCAAGCCGGGAGCCAAGTCGGGGTGGAATGACGCAAAGCCTGTATGTCTTCATTTTAGTGTACGATAGGACCCGTGGGGATGCGGAGGGGAAACATGGGGGTGGGATCGGCGGTATGCTTGTGGGGGATATGGCTTCAATTGGTAATCCGGGGGTGGCTATTGTCGTAAGTTTGACCTTTTCGCCATCTAAGCATTCGGCCTTTGAAAGATAAGTTGAGCCTTTGGGCTGACATGGGGTTTCGACCTCTTTGCTCGGAGTGTGCTTGTAATGCGCGATCTCGGACAGGCTGATCCTTGGAGACCCGCTTGCTCCAGACTTTTGGTCGGCCAGAAACCCCTCAGATTTCGGCTTGACTCCGGTGCTAACTGGTTCCTTTCGTCTCCACTTGATGTTTGAAGTCAGGAAGTCAGGAAGTCAGGGGAGTTGCGAATATCAGAAGTCTCACGTGGCCTCTTTACTTAGGCCATCTATGGTGTTCTATGCTGTAGTCTTTCCATGATGTAGTTCTGTATTTTCGCTGTCATATAAGTGGGCACAATCCTTGGATATCTACGAGTATATCATATACCAGGTTGGCATTGAATATAACTTATATGCCAAGCACACAAGTTTTAGTCGAAGTCTATAACTCGGCCCGGTGTAAGCCGAGTCACTTCGAGCCGATTCATCCCGTGACGAGAATGGGATTCACCTGATATCTCATATGTCTCCCCCACGGGGAAACTAGAAAGTTCCTATACAAGACCCTCTATAAAGATTATTCATACGGAATTCACCTACCGAGTGGAGACAGAAAAGCGGTCGGCCGCTGCCAAAGCCACAATCTCACGGATTCCAGTTCCCGACTCGACGTCACCTCCAACACCTCCCCCAGACAATCTCACATTCAATATGGTTTCCTTCATGGAGGACCTATGGTCCAGCATTTTCACCCCGGGTCCCACCCCAACCCTCCTCATCGCAACCAACGTATCCTTCGCCGCCCTCCAGCTCGTTTTCTTCGCCCTCCTCCTAGCTACATACAGTCTGCACTTTGTCGCGCTCTCCATCATCAGCGCGGGACTATGGTACTCCATCAACTGGTTCGCGGCCGAGGTGCGACTCGCCCAGCTGGCTCAGGAGGCTGAAAAGAAGAAGGAAAAAGACCAAGAGGATGACACCCGTGCGCGCGGAGCCAGTGTTGGCAGCGATACCGAGACTGAGGTACTGGCTTCCAAGAAGCAGAATAAGTCTGAGGCTGTCGCGACTGGAAGCGCTTCCAGGTTGCAGCCTACCGAGCTGGATTCGAAGAGGAGACCCAGTACTGGTGGTGATGGCTCTGGATATGGAAGCACTGATAGCGAGTGGGAGAAGGTTGATGATACCCGGTCCTGAGGAATGCTGACCCTGAAGTGACTGAGAGCTCTACGGTTTGCGGGATGCTTTCCAGTTCCTGGGCTTCTGATGCGTAGCGCATGGGTAACACAAAGCCGGAGTTGGCCTGTTACGCGCGCCTTTTGTATACGCGCACCCTGTTCTGTCTCGATACCCCCTGCTGTGTAGATGGTACAATCTACACTTCCATTATGCCTCACAATACACAAATAGATTCATGAAGAACAAGAACTTGCATATTATCCAAGTAGAGTGGGGCCTGAAGCTATAGAACTACACGTGACCACGCGATATCATCTAAACATTCCCCAAGTCCAATCCGGTAAAAGACGAACCCAACGGCGCGACACACAAACAAAGCTATACCATACCATGCCCAATGTCTGATGGTTACAATGCTATCAACCGTTCCCCTCAACGTGGGACGTAGGCGTGTGTTTGGCTCCGTCTTCTCCCCCGCGTCCCTAGAAGCCCCGGCGAAGTCGAAGTCAACCCCGAAACACGAAAACGACCACACACCCACAACGTCCTTCCATAGCTCGACAGGCTCAACTTCGACGTTCAAGGCAGACTCATTGCCCAATTCATTTGCCACTGTTGGAGGATCGACAGACTCGCCGGACGAGGAAACATTGGAGCAGGCGCGACTTGTGGCGAGCGAATTCTTGTCTGTGCCCAACCTCGGCTTCCAACTGCTCTATGACTACAGGAATACGGATGGGAGTGAAGTGCTGAAGCAATGGAACCGGCTCAGCCCGCCGTCGAAGGAGACAGCAGAGGCGCTGGATTGCCTAGTGCGGAATTGTCCGTGGACGCTGTTTGATGGATATGGGTGTGATATTCGGAGGCATTTTCTGGTTAATCTTCGGGATGGGCTGTCCGAGGTAAGTTCCCTGCTGTCTGTGATATTCCCACTACATGTGCTGACTGTATTATAGCTTCTTGGGAGCTCGGAGAAGGAAGGTCTCCTCCGGACCATCGTTGATTGCTTACAGCTTGCCCGTCGAGTCTATCTGGCGCCCGTCGTGCACTACCTTCTTCCTTTGATTCCGACACCCCACCAAGCCGGATTCTTGGCTCAATTACAACGGGCCTTTCATACGGTCGTTTCATATTCTCTGCCATGGCGGCAGATTTCACCGCTTCTTGCAAACGAACTCACGCGAGATGCTGTCACTATTTTGGGTATTGATACCGTGGATGGGGATTCGAATATGGAGAAAATGAGCGTTGATGAGATGGAGGTGGATCGAGCGTACTCCGTCTCGTACAAAGACTGGAGGCAAGAAACCACTGAGGCTCGAGCACACATGATGGTTGAGGGGGAAGACCATCGAGTGACAGTTGCCCGAGATCGACTTCTAGCTTTCCTCAATGGTCTGCAGCTCGTTGGACTTGGTGCCGAGAAAGCCCAGAAGGTGTTTGCGAAGGTGATGAATGTTATGATGTCGGACTTCATTTCTGCTGCATACACCGGCCAGTGGGACGCACCAACATCAGCGCCACAACACCTGCGACAATGGATAGAGAATGTCTTCGCCCGGCTCGCGGTACAGGTCTTGGCCATCATTCATTCCGAACAATCAGGAACCCAGACTGGGGCCTTGGATGTGAGCTTTGGTGATGTGGAAAAGTGGCAGGATATGGGAATCGCCCGCTTAGGTGCGCTTCGGGTTAGTGAGCTTTTCGACGTGGTCGTTGAATGGCCTGCGAGCAGTGGAGCGGTGGAAGATCTGCGGCACTTCACTACACATACTACGTCGAGAACACATGTTACGCAGTCATTTATCAATATGCTGCAACAACGGTTGCTGCATCCTGGAGCTTCCACTGTCGAAATCTTGCAGGTGTACATCTCCATCATTCGAGCCTTCCATCTACTCGACCCCAAGGGTGTTCTGCTTGATCGTATCGCTCGACCTATCAGACGTTACCTGAGAGACCGCGATGATACCGTCAAGGTCATTGTCGGTGGCCTGTTGGCCGACTCTACAACGACCAATGCAGGCGACACTTTGTCAGAACTATCGACAGAGCTGACCAAGGTACACCAGCACTCCATGCGGAGCAACAAGGGCGAACTGGACTTTGACGACTTGAACTGGGTACCTGACCCAGTGGATGCAGCTCCGGACTATCGAAAGTCAAAGAGTGCCGATGTCATTGACAGCCTGGTCAGCCTGTTTGACTCGAAAGAGACCTTTGTGAAGGAAATGCAGACTCTCCTCGCAGACCGCCTGATCCAGAATCGCAAAAACTATGACCAGGAAATCACAGTCCTGGAACTACTCAAGGTCCGATTCGGCGACTCAGCACTGCAAGCGTGCGAGGTCATGCTCCGGGATATCTCAGATTCCAGACGTCTCAACATCTCCGTGCAGAAGCAGAGCCATTCAAAACCTCGCTCAGCCGCCACGGCCAACAGACATGTGCAACCAGAGTCCACAGAACTCCACGCCAAGATTCTATCCCGCTTCTTCTGGCCCGAGATCCAGGAACAAGAATTCAAGGTCCCCCACGAAATTGCCAAGCTACAAGAAAGCTACGCCACCGGCTTCGAAGCCCTCAAAGCTTCGCGCAAACTCAACTGGCGCAACGGCTTAGGCCAAGTAACAGTCGAACTCGAGCTAGAAAACCACAGCTTCGTCGGCGAAGTCACAACCTGGCAAGCAACGGTAATCTACGCCTTCAACTCCGACACCGACACCGACACGGATCCCAACGAACCAGTCACAAAAACAGTCACCGAACTATCCGACACTCTGTCAATGACCCCAGCCCTTGTTCGCAGCGCCTGCTTATTCTGGGTAAGCAAACGCATCCTGATAGAACCCCACCGCGACACCTTCCGTGTTCTGGAAATCCTACCCAGCGAAGACGCAGCCCAAACCTCCGCCGGAGGCGGCATCACCGGTCCCGAAGGCGCAGAAGACGAAGACGACGACGGTGCCAATGCAGCCGCAGCAGCAGAAGCAGCGGCAGCTGCTGCGGCGAAAGAATCTGCCGAAGCGGCTGCTATGGAGAAGATGAATTTGCATTGGCAGTTTATTGTTGGCATGCTTACGAATCAGGGTCCTATGCCGTTGCAGAATATTGTTATGATGCTGAAGATTGTCGTTCCTGGTGGGTTTCCGTTTAGTAATGAGGAGCTGAGGGAGTTCCTTGGGGGGATGGTTTCTAGGGGCAAGTTGGAGGTCGTTAGCGGTGGCAGTTATAAGATTGTGCATTAGGTTACTGTTACTATGTATTTTTTTTGGCGTTGGGAGGTGGTGCATTGTGCATGGATACCCAGATCAATGATTTATGATTTATTTATCTTGTCCAAGTACAGTAGTTTTTGGATTCAGCTATATTCAACCAATGTTGTTTCTTTCTGAACAACTTCGTCATAGCTAAACCAAATCAATAAAAGAAGTGAAAAAGGTATCATTCTCATAATCCAAGCATACACATACACCCAAACTACCTCCCTAACTACTCAGCATCCAAAGGCGCAACAGGCGCCTGATCATCAACCTGGATACCTCCCCTCTTCTTCTCATTACTATCCCAGAAAGGCAACCTCCAGCCACCCTCCTCCTCAGGCGTAGCCAACCAGAGCCGCATAAGATGCCGTCTAGGCTTAGGCGGCGCATGATCCGTATAAGCCGTCCGCGCATGCAAAATATGCGCATTAGACAGGAACTGAATATCCCCAATATCAAGAACCATATGCAACGAAAGCCGCACACAAGTCTCCTCCAGGACCTTCAATGCCTCGAGTTGCTCTGCGCTCAGAGGGGGAATGATGCCGGCGTCGCTGAAGCGGCTCAGAGAGCGGACGTAGTAGGGGTCCCATTTTGTGTAGACGCGCGGCTCGATGCCTGTTTCGGCTGCGCTGCGCTCTAGGTAGATTACGCTTGTGCGGATGTATTCTTCTTGGCCGGTTGAGGTTTCGCCTTTGCGGTCGAAGTACCAGATTGGGGAGATTAGGGTTTTTAGGACGTCTGGGCGTTCGGCTGCGAGGGTGTTGTAGACGTTGTGGGAGGAGACTAGGTCGCTTTCGCCGCCTTCTAGGGCTTTGGCTATGCAGAGGAGGCCGACTATATCTGAGTCGTCGGCGTGGAAGTATTGGCTATTTTTATATGTGGTAAGTAAAGGCTCTTTTTCTTTCTTGCTTGCTTGCTTCTAATCGGGTAAGGTACATACCGAGCGTTGGTGCGGTAGATTCGGACCTTATCGATCTGCGTCGAATCCTCGCCGAGATCCTTGACGTGGCCGAGTACATGGCCGCGACTGTTCTGGCTGACGAAGTAGCCGAGGTATGTACCCAGACCCATGTATGCCACGGCAGACTTGTGGTTGCCCCATTTCTGGACAGGGAAGCCCTTGAATAGAATAAAGCCCTTTCCGTCAATGAGATCTGCGCGTAGCTTGTGGAGATAATCTGCTAGCTTTGGGAGCTGGAAGTTGCTCTATACAACAAATTGGATCATGTTAGCTTTACTCTGTCTTTTCTTTTGTTCTCCCTAGACTTAATATCTCACCTTCGAAATGCCAGTCAAAGGTGTCTTAGAAGCAAGGAAAGCATCTGCCGCAGCACTCAGCTCGGCTACCTGCTCCTCGTTGAAAGTATGCGTCCACTTCTCCGGGTTCTCGCGATAATCCTCGGCTTTCCAGACAGTAGGGCCGGTAATCTGGCGCGGGAACTGGTCGAAGGGGACGAGCTCGTCGTAGAGAGGGGGGTGCTGCCCGGTGGTTTTTAGCCCATCTGGGAAGATATCCTTGGAGATAGGACCACCTAGGTTGTGCGGAGCTGTTGGGAGGTCGCCTGTAAGAGCGGGTGCCATTTTGGAGGGCTTGTAGAGCAGGGAAAGGAAGTGGTGTGGCTATAGAGTAATGTATGACGAGGGTCCTCGGGTTATTTATACTTGTATTACATGTGCAATGAACAGTGATAATCCGTGATAATCCGTGATACTCAGTGAGGAATGATGTGGATTGTATGGCGTGCGAGATCCACCGAATAACTTCAGAATAGTTAATTATGTAGTATATAGGTATAGTTAAGTGACCAAATTGAGCTGATTGGGAGGTTCGGGGTGGGATGGCGCAATTTGCGGGGTCCGATGTTGTGATGACAAGGGCCGATCACGAATATTTTGTCAGGGTAGGAGTAGATGTTTGTACGAGATTTAAGAGTATATTAGCACAGAGTACAGTATAGTAGTATGGTAGTACTCCGTATCAGTTAGAATATAGAGTATGCATGTAGTCGATGTCAGTGAAATAAGTATAATGTGACAATGACACCGGCTATGTGATGAGCCGCAATAGAGGCCTACAGCACCCACGTTGCACTACACACTACACTCTACATTATTCGGTACGCGTCTATCCTATTCTCGCGTAATTCTCGGCCGATATCTTATATGCCTCCATCCCATGAAATACCGGATCGACCTTGGAAGCGTAGCGAACCAGCATGCTGCATATCGAAGACGCAACTTTATGCTGATCGAGAACCCACCTAGTCGATCATCTCATGCAAAATCAGGAACAATCTATCGGTCGAGAAGTGACTTCGGCTTTTGTTCGCTGGCTTATGGCAGGTTTTTAGGGCTAAAATCGCATGGTCTCGTCTACAGGCTGGTCCCCCAGGAAAGGTCTTGGCTTTTTTGTCCTAGTTATTGTTATTCGTCACATCTCTACCTAACCCCTTGGACTGTCACTTGACTTAGTGAAATATCCTCTGTTAATGTGTTGAAAGGTGGTCTGCATTCTATACCTTGAAGCGCCTATCCAAGCTACAGGACCAGAACCTGGCAAGCGAAGCAACAGAGGCCTGGCATCACAGGCATAATCCCGGTCTCAGGCATATATAATATTTTTTTCACACTCACTACTATAGCCTACAAAGGGAAATTTTGAAGCTATCACCACCTTTTACCGGCCGGAGAGGATCATCTCTTATTCGGCTTTCTATGGCGTTGAGAATTGCTACCCAGATAACCCCATAAACTAATTGCCATAGCCTTTTTGTGATTTCATGTCTACTTCGCTGCATATCCCTGTCGTCAACAAACTCCCCATGAGCTTATATCTTTCATTCTGTTACTAACAGAACGACGGACCAACCAGATGCTCTTCCGACAAGGATTCGATTTCCTCATTAGGAAATGACAGCTCCACCAGATGACTCAGAGAAATTCTCATTAGGTATGTAGATGCGATCTGGGCATCAAGTTCTTTTTGGCATATATACATTCACTCTTCGTTTTATACATATCTTAATACATTCCTTATGGCGAACAACATCCACGTCGCCGTGCTAGACGCAGACGTCCCCTGCTTATCAGTATACAAAGAGCGGGGTCTATACAGCTCTCAATTCCGCGTCCTCCTTCAAGCAGCAGCAACACGCCTTAACAAGAGCGCAGGCACAACCCTCCAACATGGCCCAGTAGCCGTAACCGTAACGGCCTTCGACGCCGGAGGCAGGACCCTACCACCACTCGAGACTCTACGAAACAGTCCAAAGACCCCGGCAGAGCCTCATGCCGGCGGACCACTTGGCCCGATAGATGCAATCCTAATCACAGGCTCAGCATCCTCAGCCTACGAAGACCTGCCCTGGATCCACGAGCTGCAAGCCTTCATCCAATCAGTGCATGCAGACTACCCGCACGTTAAGATCTTCGGCTCCTGCTTTGGTCACCAGATCATAGCCCAAGCACTTCTCTCCAAGGACCAAACCTCACTGGAATCGTCATTCCACGTCGCGCACTCGCAAGCTGGCTTCGAAATGGGTATCCAGCCCATCACTCTCGACCCGTCATTCACGGCGCGCTTCCCGCCTCTTGCGCGTGCTTCGGCGCTGAATCCATTCCGGATTCAGCTAATTCATGGTGATAGGGTTGTTCCTACGCCTGAAGCTGTTGCAGCTACTGGGGAGACGGATGTTTCTTTGCCGGCTCCGTGGTGTAATATTGGGAGTAGTGCCCAGTGCGCTATTCAGGGTCTTTATAACCCCGGCCGGGTTTTGACGTATCAAGGTCATTTTGAGTTTGATACTTTCGTTAACGGGGAGCTTTCGCAGGAATTTGGAAGGAGAGCGAATTGGCCGGCTGATGTCGTTGCTGGGTATTTGGAGTTGATTAATCGTTCGCTTGTTCCTGGCATGGATGATGATGATGATTCCAAGGCTGCTGCTGAAGCTGTGCTGTTGTTCTTTGCTGGTGAGGATTTGAAGGGTCAGGGGGTTGGGCTTGCTTTGCCTGGTAGTGGTTTGCTTACTCCTCCGTTGGGTTGAGCTTGTCTACAGGAATCAGTTAATGTGGCATAGATAGGATAGAAACAGAATTTATAATCATAGAGTACTATATCAATCAACCCTTGTTTCATTCATCGCCGTGATATTGAGATGAAACATCATTTCCAATCTCCCCAATCTTCCACAGTAAATGCTCATTGTTTATTGGGTCCTTGACATGCTCACCATTGAGAATCAACTCGTCAATCCCAGTTAAGTCTCTCAAATTCAGTAACCCCGAATCATAATGAGGCTTTTGACACATGCATTTGTATATCATGCTCACGGTCAAGACCCTTCCTATATCCACGAATACAAAGATGGGTCAGGTTAGTTGACAGACAATATGCAAGAGCTGCTCTTCTCGCGCAAGCCTTCGTTTGTCCCCGTGGCGAGGTACCAAAGTCTCAATTCCCAAGCTCAAGCGTTTCAAAGCCATGAACTCCTAGCTGGTCTCGACTGTTCGATGTCTTTTTGTCTATTGATTCGGTCAGCACACGCGCTATGGAAGGGGATTCCCAGGCGAAACTGTATATCGACACGCAAGAACCATCCAAGATTGTCCCATGATCCAATGACAGCAAGATCTCTATTGAGCGCTCGTTAGTTAATACTACTTATCTCACGGGATTGATCAAAGCGATATGCCAACACAAATCGACATTGGTGGTACTTGATGTTGATGCCGATATCGAATGGCCACTTCCGTTTTCTTGGGCCAATATTGGGCCATATGGCCTGGATTGGAATAGGGACGGTCCATTGGACTTATATGAAGAAGTCGCGTGGCTTGATTTTGTTGCATCGCTATGGATGAACAACGGGTCGTTTCCGGGTGGCCATAGTAGTGATGGGCATTCACAACCCTGACCGAATGAATTAATGATATAAACGTGGCGAAGGCTGCGCTGATACTATTGCTCTCGAAGTCACCGTTTGTCTCTAGGAGGAACTGATGGAGAGGCGATCCCCTTTCAACGCCATCATAATGGACTTAACAATACCCTTGAGCGAATGTGTGCTCTAGTCCACGCGCTAGGCGATATTAATAATCAACCCATACGGCCGCAGTGGTTCCTCGCAGTGGGTTTCATGTTACAGTACTAACCCAAAGCAGTACTATGTCTATCAAGGTAATATCGTTCCAGGAGCGGAAGATCTACGAACTCCTATGAGTGACAGTCTAGACCTAGAACGAACGGTCCGAGGGCAGATCGCCGGCTTCCTGTTCCCAACTTCTTTTTGAATTTGCCGGCAGAGGGGACAAACGGTTAACACGCGGGGTGGAGAGCTACGATCGTCATATCGGGTTGTCGAAGCTCACAGCACCGGGACTGAAGGGAGAACCCGCGACGGTGCAATATTGGAATTCTTTGTGGTCTTTGTCTCTGGAGGGAAAAGCGGATGTCTTAGCCCACTTTTGGAAGCGGTAATTTACTAAATTTGCTGCGAGTCAATCGGTGTTTGTAGGCAAAGCAAAAATGAACCTGCACCTAACTATTGGCTGAGATCGCGGAACATACCCATTGTTTCCCCACTTGATCGGGAGAATATGTGACGATCCCTACGATTTCCGATCTTGATGTCTCCTCTCTGTTCGCCGACTTGGGTTCGTATGAGTTGCCGGTATGCTTGGCCTGAGGGCCACTATTAGCGCTTCCTTCTCTCCCCTGAAGATTCAGCCCGTGGGCCTCGCAATGCCTAGACACGCCACCCCGAAAAGGAGCGGTGTGAAAGGCTAGTGGAAGATATGAGCTGCTTGTTGCTTTTCACTGGATGCCTCAGCTGCACAGATTACAAAAACCATGCATTGTTAGCACGGTCGCTCGGCCCATCTCACCTTCCATCGTATCCTTCTAGGCGTACAAAACCTACTCAAGGGGAACGAACTTCTCCACATCTAATCTCTGATCTCTCTCCACAGCCTCATATTCTTCCTAAACTTCCCTCACATCAAGCCCAGTAAGCATTTCACCCTCACCCCTTCGCCCTGGTAGAACCATCTCCCCTCTAACCATCTAAGTAGTCATGCCTCAATGGCTCGGCTCCATGACGTACCAGGATGACCAGTCCCTGGCCGGCGTATTCACGATCAAAGGCGAGCAATGGGTATTCGAGAACCCGCGATCAAAACCAGCCGCGACCTTCCAACATGCTCCGGCTGTTGTGAATATCCCCTGGAAGGAGGTCGAAAATATCCGCCATTCCCTCCGTGTGCGTGAGCCCTTTACCGCGATTATCAGCGGGTCTACTATGGAGATCACTTGGTCGAATGGGGTTCGAATCACGGCAAATGTGCCGCATTCTGGTGACTATAGGTATTTCTCGGGGGAGGGTGGTTGGCGGGCGCAGTGATATCAGTAATGGCAGCGGCGCTGGATGATTTTTATGTTTTTGGTGTGATTTTGGTGTGATTTTGGCTTAGCTTTTTGTATTTTTCGGGATATTGTGCATCATAATACAGCTTCGCATCTCATATTAATCATTATCATCTCGTGCATTGGAGGGGTTCAAGTGAAGCTTGGAACCGACCCCCCCAGCTATACTGGTCTCTACGCTGGAGCATCAGCAATCTTGCGGTCAGTACAACTCCCGAGAGGTGGGGTATTGGGTAGCCACATCAACACTATAAGGCGCCTCTGCAGGGTTAAATAATCTTCACGATGCATTGTCAGTTATACACTAAGCGGTGCTTGGCTGCATATACCTCAAGCATATACCCGAGAGCTAAATCATAGGGTTTTCGAGATCACTTAGATTGAGTAGAGCGGGGATATGCTTCTAATCGCACTGCATCCAAGTTATTAATTTGGTGTGTCGTTCAGAAAAACAGGACTAAAAACGCCACCGCTTTGTCTAAGCATATATACCGGATAATGTCTGGCAACTCTTGGCCTTCTCCTTCCGTTCTAGTGCTCACCCCCTCGCCGCTTTTGCTCCCTGAGTAGAATTGCGCACGCCCCTGACCGGTCTAAGCTAGTCAGTGATCATTATGTAATCAAGCTGATCACTCACTGAGCCTGATCGCCGACCGCCTTCCAATTTGCTGAGTCATCCTGTTCCCCACCACTCCATGTCGTGGATAGCACTCAGGTAGCTTCATCTTATATCACCACCTTTCGTGCCATCTCTTTCTCCATGCAGTATCGCCCTATTCACTTTTTTCTCGGTGCGTCTAGAGTGTGCTAGGAGCTAGATCATCTCATCACTGCATATTCGACCACTTCTGTGCCATCTCCCATCCAATCTCGTTCGTCCCTTCACGGTGGCATTCAGTCCTCTTGAGTACTACTTGATTTGCATGTGATGATTACGATGGATGGGTTTTTGTGGATGCAGGAAAATTTTTCTACTACCCTCTAGTGGCTTGGATTTGATATTGACCAGCAAAATGGACAAGAAAACTAAGAATTTCTGTACAGTGCACGGGACTGTACTATTGTTGAAGCTCTTCGAGCTGCCACTTTAGCGGCTTCTCAGCTGCCCTCACTGGCCCCACGTCACCTCCAGCCGCTCTTCGCCTTTTCCATACATCGATATCGCGCTGATCAACAAAGTTACCGTGCAGGCCGAGGCGTAGCTTGAATGGGAGACGAATCGCTGCAACTGGCCCAGCTGCCACGTTGAGAGCGTCCAAGATGACAATATCATTTCGAAGCTTATCAAGATGGTTGAAAAGAGCAATAATCCAACCTTCTCCTTCCGTGCCGCCCTCCTTTGGAATGAAGGTTGGTTCTTGAAAGGTTGCTCGTGGCCCAGCCCAGTATACGTCTTCTGTTCGATCGTTCCACGTGTAATGGCCAATGCAATTGAACAGCCCGCCAGCTGGCGATCCGCAAACTGCTGCGTCGTATTTCCTAGTAGGATCAATTCTAGCCTGCCAGAAATGGTTGTACTTCTTGCAAACATAACGATCGTCTATCCGGGAAAACTCTCCACTTGTATCCCACTGTACTTCTGGTTGTACTCTTGAGCCCGTAGGGGCTTGCGGGTCAAAGATCCACCGACATGTCGGGCTCTGGAGTACGTTTCTCTTGGCCAAGTCTGTATGAGGCGCATTCTCTGGAGGGAAGAAGAAGAAGACGTTCCCATCGGCGACAGTCAGGTCAAAGACCACCTTTCCATCTTCATTCTCATAGCAACCTGCGACGTGGCCATGAAATGCTGACTCACTGTTAGTACCAACGTCGTCCTATCGTGAAGCATCTGTAACCTACCATTATCGGATCTCAGCCACACAATATCTTCCGGCTTTCCTCCTCTCCTTGGTACAATTGCATACCACTGGTCTTCATTTGGGTCCCACGCCCAGTGATTGCCACCGGCCTCCAGGCGGTCTGTGCTGCACTTTAATGGAGTCATCGGTAAAACGACATAGTTCTTGGAAATTCCACAATCGTGTATCATGCCGCAGAAGGGTGCCTTATACCAGGCCTCTTCAGTCTTTTTACCATCCGCGCTGATGGTATAAACGACGATATCGAAAGATCCGTCGTTGCCATTACCACCAGCTTCATATCCAAAACAAACCAATTCACCTGTCTCAGGATCGATTTTCGGGTGCGCAGTGAATGTTGGTGATTGAACTTGGCCATCGAAATCGTATCGTCCGATAGTTTCCAGGGTCACAGGATCCATGGCATAAGGCGGTCCATCCTCTTTCGTCGCCAACAGCATGCCTCTCCAGAAGATGATGTTTGTATTGGCCGCTGTTCTAATGACTCCCTTGACTGCTTCGTTATCGGTATAGGGATTGCGGTAGCGGCCGAAGAGACTTTTCTTCGCCGCAGTTTCGGCTAGATATCTATCTGTCTTTGCATATCGCTGCTTGAAATCAGCGTTACCTCCTTCGATACGAATGGCTGTGATGTTGCCGTCGCCGTTGAAGTGGATGTCGTCTTCGTATTGAGGCGGAAATCTGTGGTCAGGCTGAATACGGTAAAAGGTTCCGCTGATTTCGGGAGGAATAGTGCCGTCAATCTCGAGCTGGAAAATGTCGCCTTCGAAACGTGAGGGCCCATTCATACCTTGAAAAACACCAGTTTCGGGAAACTTGATCCGATCATCAAGCTTCAGCCCTCCGACATAGGCCGGCTTGATCAAAGCAGCTAGATCTTGAATATGCGCCATGGTGAATGTTTTGTGTAAATAAGTTGAGTCAAGGTGTTGATTGTCTTCGGCGGTGGAGGCAAGATGTATTTGCCTTGTCGGTAGTATTTAGCCGAAGCACTTCATGTCTGCTAGTTACTACATGGCAAAAGTAGCACATGTCCTCAACTTCCGATGATTAGATTCCAAAAATTGAAAATTTAGTTGAATCTGCCCGATCAGAACATATCCATTGAGCATGGTCAGGTTGTCGGGAAATTTGAAGCCATCCCCTCAGTTGCCCGGAACGATGATGCCGACAACAAAAGGCTAGCAAATTCCTCATATATCGCTCCAAATCCGAAAGATACTGGCGTAGAAATTACGTGATACATTCACAATTGAAAGCAGCTAAGTCCACCAAAATGCTTGGAAAAGGAACAATCGCAGTGGAGGAGGCCGTCATCAGTCCTAACTCAGCTTGGCTACTGAAAGAGGACTTGGCCAAGCTGAGCCCAGAGGATTTTACTGAGAAGTTCTTTGAGGAACACAAAGCACGCCTTCAGGATATACATGGCAAACGGCTCCAATCAATGGACAATGAGGGTGTCGAGTACATGCTGCTTTCCCTCACGGCGCCGGGCTGTCAAGGTATCCAAGAAAAGGGGCTAGCGGAAGCCACCGCACAAGAAACAAATGACTGGCTGGCATCAGAAGTTGCCAAGAATCCAGCTCGATTTGGAGGCCTGGCAGCTTTATCCATGCATGATCCGTCCCAAGCAAGTCACGAGCTCGAGCGGGCTGTGAAGGAGTTGGGATTCTTTGGTGGCTTGGTTAATGATTTCCAGAGCACTGGTGACGGCACCGGCAAGGAGTATTTCGATACGAACAAGTATGATCCATTCTGGAGGAAAGTGGAAGAGCTTGACGTGCCCATCTACTTTCATCCTCGTTACACTATTGGGCCTGAGATGGAGACTGGGATGAAATACGGAGATCGACCGCATCTTCTAGGTGCCGCAGTGCAATTTCATCTTGACTTATCATTCCATATCTACGCCATGTGTTCTTCAGGTAACATCAAACTGAACCCTTTGCGATATGACTAGAGCTGAGTTTCTTACCAGGGATGTTCGACCGGTTCCCGGGTGTCAAGATTGTGGCTGGTCATCTTGGGGAAAAGTAATTCATGCGCACTTTCGCATATAGCAATGCTAACATTCTTCAAGCATTCCATTCAATCTTGTGAGAGCTTGCCACTGGTACAACAAGCCATCTAAAAAGAAGACGCGCCCGTCGAGGGAAGACTATCGCCACTACTTTCAGCACAATGTCTACATAACCACATCTGGAAACTTTAACACCAGGGGGCTCAAGTACTGCATAGATGAGCTCGGGGTTGACAAGTGCTTGTATTCGATAGGTTAGTTGGCACCTATCTATCATGATAATCCTCTAAGGCTTTGCAGATACACCTTATGATCAGGTGGAGGTGGCTCAAGCCTGGTGGCGCACAGTGGAGCTGGGCGAGGGCCAGAAGGAACGGGTTGGAAGAACAAATGCTATAAAGCTGTTCAAGTTACCCTTGGATATCTAAATATGTATCCCATTATAGTATCATGCTATGAATATTCTATCAACCCATCTTTGTATTTATCAGGTTGGCGAAGCTTTAGCACAGAGTTGGAGAGCACAATGCAGTCGCGGAGGAGTAAATCAGATGCACAATACTCAAGAACTATAAAATTTGAACTAAGAAAAAAATAGGAATACACATTCTCTCCTACGTGCATCGAGACTTTGAGCCCTTGATATCTGAATTTGATTGAAATACGTAGCGTAAATTTGATCGCGAACATTAAGGCTCCGCGAAGGCGGCGAGGTACAACAAATTGTAGTTAACCCTACTCAATCTACCCCGAATCCCTCACATAATGCCTCTTTATAGCACACTGCCAGTGCTTAAGCCTTTTGGTTTCTATTATATTTTTCAATGCGACAGCGAAAACCTCGCGGCTTCACAAACCAGACATTGTCAAGTTCCCACGATGGCGTTCCATTCTCTGGAACCAATTCAAAGTTTCGCAGAATCTGTGGGATAGCTTTGGACATCTCCATCAGACTGATATTCTTACCAATACACATTCTTGAGCCCATTCCGAACTAGTGAGTGCGCGTTAGCGATATTAGATCACGTCTTGCGCTCCAAGGGAGTCACTTGAAAACAGCGCAGAGCTTTCGCTTACCGTCATGGAATAACTATCCCGCTTTCTGACAATTTCAGGCTCTTCCAGCCAACGTTCAGGTCGGAAGACATCAACATCGGAACCGAAAATGTCCGTGTTGTGGTGTGCCACCCAACTGTTGATTCCTACAATGGTCTATTTATGCGGGCAAGATATAAGCACTCCAGCATGAGGAAGCTGAGAGACAATGAGATTGATACTTACCCCTTCCGGAAAGTACTGCCCTGCCAAATTCTGGCCACCTTTGGGCACCACACGACCAAGTATCAAGCCTGTTGCCGGATGTATGCGAAGAGCTTCCTTGATGACTGCCTGGAGATATGGCATCCGAGTAGATTCTCCGTATTTGACGGGGTCAGATAGCAGACCTTGATCAATGTTTTCGTTTATCTCACTCCTCAAGCGGGCAAGGGTATCTGGATATGTATATAGGAAGAAAAAAACGGCCGACAGAGATATCGAAGTTGTATCAGAACCGGCGCCAATGTTGGTCGTGCAAGCTGAAGCTATCTCAGCTTTGCTAATCTTGCTGGGATCCGTAGATTGAATACGAGTGAGTTTGGTGACAAAGTCGGCAGGCCCTGATTCATCGGACTTGAAATCGTCTGACAATAGTTTGGCGTATCGATTTTCCAATTTTGAATGCGCGAACATACGGACGTTGATCAGTCCCGGTAACTTCTTAAATCGCATGTAGAGAGGAAATATTATTTTGTGCCATTGTGCATATATCCCAACCCGCACTGCATACTTCGTAAATTCGTCGATGGAAGCCATGACCGACTGTAGGTCTTCGCCTTGGTCCAAAAAGCCGAATCTCTCTCCTACCTACGGAATATATAAGCAAATCTAGTTCGAATATCAGCGCTATAGAATATAACATACAGTGATATTTCCGATTACGTCAAACGCATAACATTGCATCCAGCGACACAGGTCTATCGTGGTGCCCGAGTCCGCGAACTCTGAGAATCTCTGGTGAAGAATGACGGAGCAATCGTCAACAAATGTCTCCATTTGCACCAAACTCGTCATGCTATACCCTGACGCAACTTTTCGTCGGATCCCAGCGTGAAGAGTGGGATCTCGCTCGGAGAAAAGACCAGGAACTAGGCTCAAAGGACTGCCACTTGCTTCGTACCATGGCGACTAAACCATGTGTAAGTTCAACGTTGCCCGTCGGTTTACTTGGGAGCAGGAGAGTAATGATACCTTTATGAAGCCTTTGCCGCTGCCATAGATAATCTTTGCTGACGCGGGGTCATCAATGCTGTATTCGTTGGGAGCTATGCGTACTATAGGGCCTTGATTGGGGTGTCAGCAGCGCCGGATATGGAGAGCTGAACATCACTTACCGTACTTTTTATGAAGCTTAACATTTGTGAAGGGGAATCGGCTAATGACTGCCTCCCGTAAAAGCCATAGCCTCGTAAACCTAGCTAGGAATGGTCCTGGTATGCGGAACAATGGGTGTGAGATTGCTTTATACAACGCCACCAAACAGATACCTGTTAGCCCGCAAAGGATAGGCAGCAATGGCAACGAAGGAATCTCGGTCATTGTAGAGTATGAGACGGAAATTGGAAAGAATGATGGTTCAATTGGAGAGCCGATTGTGTGGGGTGAATGTGGGGAGGAACGGCCTCTTTAGGGGAGCCCTGGTCGTGTCGACTTGGAATCAATTCCCCGCGCCTAAGAAAAAGCATAGTGGGTTCGGACGGATCTATCGTTCCGAATTCATCGGGTCTCATTTTGCCGCCAATACTTCGTGTATTGCGGGGAATCGATTTGGCAAATTCAAATCCGACTCTCGCTAGCCGCAAGCGAGAATACCGAAAGTTAGACTTGGGGTAAGTGGAGATGCGTTGAGAGCTCGTGATTGATCCGTCACGATGAACGAACGTAACTTTGAAAGCCAATGGCCATAGAATCACCAACATGTTTTAAAGGAGATTATGAGAAAACAGACATTATAAGGTAGCGCTCAATGGACTACCTCAATATTTTGCGTACAAGTCAACCAGTTTGTGTATGCGGCCAAAGGAGCCAAAATACTTAATCAAGCCCTAGCCATACTTCTTGGCAAGGAGAAGGATTGCAATAGCACAACCAACGAGGCCTGGAGACCGGAATGGTTTGATGTTTTCGGAGAGCACTTTGAGAAGCATAGGTTTGGATCGTGAATAACAGCAAAACTCAGAGCTTGATGGCCGTAGGAATGGACGAGCGTCGAGTTGAATATTTGCAACTAGTGACGGGGGTGACGGGAGCTCAGAACCATGAAATGGGTTGCACGCATGCGAATATCTAGAGGAGAGAGCGCGCGCGCGCGTAGCAACAACGGGTAGGCGACCTTGATTCCTGAGGCATCAAGGCCTCAACAACTGGCAAATTTCCAGATAGGCTGCACAGTCCCTTCCTGAACTGCCGATATGGGTTCTGGTTACGGTCACGCCGATTCAGACCATGGCAAGTGTTCTCCAAGCCGAATCACCGGAAACGGTAACCAAGGTTCGCGTACATGGGTCCGATCGTCTATAGTCCTCGCCAAGTATCGGTGCGATGAACCCGAGTGGCAACTTGTCAGTTGCAGACGACGCTTGGCAAAGAACGAACCTTATCACTAGGGTCTTCAACTAGGCCGAGACTATTCGCACGACAACATAGCTACTCTGACAACACGCTATACCTCGTTTGGAGCTACCAGGATAGGATATATTGCTGATCTCCATCGCCAGCATAACTTCCCCAAGAACTTCGCCAAAAAAATCCACTCTATAAAAACAGCTCTAAGATTCAAGGTTTCGGAAGCTCCCATTGATACTTTCACTTACAGTCATGCAAATATTCAAATCAACTCCTTTCCTCAATAGGGTATACTAATTGATTGAAATGTTATAATAATATTTTGATGAGGCGCGAGTCGCGCAACTGAAAATTATCTTAGTCCTCGGGGAATTGGGAATGTATATCTTCTTGGGTCCTACTAAATAGGCAAAGCGCTTTTGTTCGAGTAACTACGTTGTCGTGCGCATAGACCCAGCTTTTAACTAAAACATGGAGAACCTTGCCCGGCCCCGCAAGTGTGCTCCCGAAGTTCCCCATGATACTGATTAGGGCTCTTAGCGTACTTATTTAAGTTTTTGGAATCGAGGCCTCAGAAGTGCGGAGACTTACTCTCTTCCCCCCCGGAATGTGGAAGTAGGCAGGCGCCTAACTATATAAAACAGGGATCTAATGGCCACGTCCATAAAAATTTTGACATCGCTCCTTAACTATATCCCAATATCTTTATAATCTGCCAAATATGACTGAATTCACATCTTCTTTGAGAAGCATTTTCTTCAATGTCTGGAGAGAGAAGCGAATCTTTGCCATCTCTTTCGGCATAGCCTTAGCGCAGTTCCAGTATGGGTTCGACTCTTCTGCCGTTTCAGGCTTCCAGAGCATGGTTGGGTTTCTGAAGATCTTTGGTTATGAAGATGTGAGATGCCGCAACTCGATTTTTGCAAATTTCAGAAAACGCAGCTGACCTCAGTCTTGGGGAAAAGCCAACCGAATCGATCGGATACAACATCCGGACCACTCCGCATACCCTCATCCAGAGTCTGATGCAGGTTGGCGGGCTGCTGGCTTCCATCTTTATCTTCACATTGGGCTCGGGCATCAGTCGCCGCCTCGGCCTGTGGATTGCCTCGGCATTCAGTTTGATTGCTGTCTCTGTTCAGATTGGCACCACAAGCTTTGCAGGCCTGTACCTAGGCCGCTTGCTTTTAGGTGTATCCAACGGTTTTTACCTCACTTACTCTGTGACATATATGGGCGAGATAGCTCCGGTATCCATCCGTGGCGCACTCATCGGCCTAGTAACATTCCAAACGTCTTTCGGCGCCCTCGTGGGCGTCCTTGTGGATAACTATACCGAGACTTATTTTAATCGGCTGTCATATCAAGTACCTTTGGCCGTCATGTTCGCCATTCCGGCGATGCTATCGGCTGCCCTGATATTCCTTTGCGACACCCCCAGATACTACGTTTCGATCGATCGTGAAGATCTGGCTTCAGCCTCCATCCGACAAATACGTGGTATTAAGGATGAGTCCCAACTTCGAAATGAGGTTAGGGAAATTCATGCTGAATGGACTGCCGAGCGTGAACTACACCAGAACGTACATTTCAGGGACGCCTTCCGGGGTTCCGATCTTCGACGGACGATGATCACAATCGGTACGGGCATCGCCCAAACAGCTACGGGAATCATCTTCATGGCCGCCTTTTCGGTTTACTTCTTCGTTCAGGCCAATATTGGAGAACCATTCAAGTGGGTGATGATCAGCCTTGCTATCGCAATCACAGGCAACCTAGCAGCCTTTCCGGCCATGCGATGGATAAACTTTCGTCCCATGTTGGTCATTGGCTCACTTGTGAGCGGAGCTTCCATGCTGGGCATGGGAATTGTTTACACTGTGTCGCCCGTTGGTTCTCCCGAAGCCGGAAAGGCCCTCGTCGGCCTCAGCATTCTCTTCACTTGGGTCTACGGTTTTGCCCAGGGCCCCGTGCTGTGGGCCATACAAACAGAAATCCCGGCGCAGCGATTGCGCTCGCAGACGGTTGGCTTAGCGCAAGGCTGTAATTTCATATTCGCATGGCTTTGCACGTACTGTACGCCTTACTTTGTCAACCCGGATTCTCTGGGTTGGGGGCCGAAATACTGCTACATCTGGGCTGGCAGTAACTTCATACTCGCCATTTGGGTGTTCCTGTTTGTACCTGAGACCCGTGGTAGAAGTATCAGACAGATTGATGAGATTTTCTCGAGCAAGATCTCGGCCTTGAAGAGTTCAAGGTCTATTTCGGCAAATGGCCTTTCCAATAGGGATGGCATGATCAGGGCAGAACTGGGAAAGGAAAGTGATGTTGTTCAACTTGAGCATGTGACCGAAAGATGATTCAAGTGGCTGGGCGAATGGATCAGATAATACTAGTAGGTCAGACTTTGCGTTTCATTTCTCCCACGGTGCTTCATGTTATCAAGCATCTAAGAGTCTCGCTGCCCAGGTGGTCTACCCGGGAAATTGGAATCTGAAGTAAGGCTGCATATCACAAATAATGATCGACCATGTATTTTGCATAGTTCTTTATTCGAGAAATATTACGCGGAACTTATAGCTTAAGAATACTTCAAGATATCTAATTCACACAATCATGCCTCTTCAAACTTCATCAGAACGCTCTTTGTCTCCAGATAATTTTCAATACCAACCGTCCAACCTTCACGGCCAATGCCACTAGCCTTGTACCCACCGAATGGCATGTCTCGTGCCCCTGCCGGACTGGTACAGTTTACTCCAACCGTCCCCGCTTCCAGAGCTTTCGCCATGCGCAAAGCCCGGTCAACGTTCTTAGTGTATACAGAGGCGTAGAGTCCAAAGTCAGTGTTGTTTGCCTTTTCGATGACTTCATCTTCTGTTTTGAAGGTATTGATGTTCACCACTGGACCAAAGATCTCCTCCTTCATGATCTTTGCGTCCTCGGGAGTTTCGGTGAATATGGTAGGGTTGACAAAGTAGCCCTTCACGGAACTCACCGGGTCAGCGCCAAGGATCAGTGTGCCGGATTCTTTGCCGGATTCGATGTAGGATTTGACATTGTTGTATTGAATCTCGTCTGCTTGAGGACCGTGGTTCGTCTCTTGAACGGTAGGATCTCCTGCCTTCACTGCTTGGAACTTCTTCCTGAAGGTCTCGATAAATTGCGGTGCTATTGATTCCTGGACATATATTCTTGAATTTGCCATACAGACCTGGCCGCTGTTCCATTGGATGCTGTGCTGAGTCTCGGCAGCGGCCTTCTCGATGTCTGCATCCTCAAAAATTACGGCCGGTGTCTTGCCTCCAAGCTCGAGGATGACATTTTTGAGGTTAGATTTGGCCGCAGAAATTTGAATTGCCCGTCCAGTTCTTCCAGAGCCGGTAAATGTGAGAAGGCGGACATCCATGTGAGAAGAAAGCAAGGCTCCCGAAGTATGCCCATGTCCTGAAATAATATTCACCACTCCAGCTGGGAAGCCGGCCTTCTCGACCAAACTTGCGATCTTAGCTGACTATGGGTCATTAGCTGTGGGTCATTTTTCCAGACTGATAATTCCAACTCAGAATGCAAAGCTTACAGTCAATGGAGCCTTTTCGCTGCTCTTAATCACGACAGTATTTCCCGCCATCAAGGCTGGCGCGGATTTATTGGAGAGAAAGAGGATTGGGACATTCCAAGGAATAATGGCAGCAACCACTCCATATGGCTGACGTAGTGTCATATTGACATGGCCTGGGGTGTTCAGGCTGGAGGTTCCCAGGGCCTGGTAGCCAGCCTCGGCATAGTGACCAAATGTAGCAGAAGATGCGAAAGCATCAAAGTATCCGGAGACTGGCCTCCCCATTGATATGGCCTCGAGGTAGGCTAGTTCGGAGTGGGCCTCCAGAATCAGGACAGACAGCTTCTTCAGATAGCCACCACGTGCTTCTGGTGAAAGAGCAGCCCAAGCCGGAAAGGCTGCTTTGGCTGCGGCGACGGCGGCATTCGTGTCCTGCTCGGTAGCCTCATATACTTGAACAGATAGATCAGCATTTTACGTCGAATTGTGGGATCTCGAAGCCCATCTGGAGTGAAGGTTGCTATTTGGCTTACCTTCGGCAACTGGTTTGAACGTAGCCGGAGATTTGAGTGTGAATGTCTGCTTATCTGAAGATTCCCTGAACTGCTCTCTACTTTAGCCATTATTCACAATGTTGTATGGGTAAGACGTACCTCTCCATTGATGAAGAGACGGGTCTCAATCGAGGCTGGGGGGTCGAACGACATTTTCATAGATATTGTGAGCTGGCGAGCTTCTGAAATTCGGTGTGAAATGTTCTTACTCTGAGAGGTGGCACTCTTTCCATCCTGTCGCGTCCAAAGTTGATTTTGTACTGTTAAGGCCGATGCCTCAGGCATACAGATCGTCCACCCGTTCTTGCCACGCACTCCCTTTCTCCAAGTCATTCGCATGCATCCACCACATTTCATGGTCTTGAGCTTGCGTCATGTGCAAATGTTTCCGTCCCCTCCATACACTTGGTCTCCGAGTTTTGCCAGCGCTTGCTCGAAGAGAGGGGTCATTCGGAAGCAACTTAGATTAGCTTGGAGCCACTTCGGGACTATGGCTCCGATGGGGCCGCATTGATCCCCCGAGACTGTATGCGTCACGCTTGAGGATGGAAGAACTGATTTCAATTCAGCTGACTTTGAATACCCCTGCATTTTCCGACGGCAATGCCAATTTCAATCATTGGCTTGTGTAGTCGGTTCCTCCGAGTCGGATGGTAGTATAAAGTGGTTCAAGAAAGTTCTCCCGCTCTGCTGAGGAACACTTCTTACAAATCCCGTGGCTAATTCGCAGACTTGTGAATCTAGGTAGCAGTTGAGGATACCATTTCGACAGAATGAATGGCCAGGACTCTACCCCGGACATCGCTCAGCTGCTGCGAACAGTCGAGGGCCTTCGATCGAGCGTCGACAAGCTCACGCGTAAGTGCAGAATCCCACAGCCTCTGTATCCTCCGACGCGTTCCAGCTATTACTTTTCCTAATTCAAAAACAGATGAATCCGAAATCAAGAAGCTTCATCACAAGTATGGATACTACTTAGACAAATGCTTGTATCAAGAGGTGAGTCGGCAACCTGCTTCTTCATATTCGCTTTGCTAAAGCCATCTCGAGTTAGGTCGCCGAATTGTTCTCCAACCATCCTGAAACCTACGTCCAGTTTCTCAACGGCCGTTTCAATGGCAAGCAATCCATTGAACGGCTTTACGTCGGCCGCTTCGCCAAGCACTTCGTTGCAGGCCGCAATGGCCCGATTGAGGGTTGGCTCCTGGATCACCTCATGGCCCAGGATATTGTGGACTTCGAGCCGGGCTCCAATCGTGCCAAAGCCCGCTTTCGCACCCTGATGAGTGCGGGAACTCACGAGTCAATGTCCCAAGACTACCCAGGAGGGCATCGCCAATGGTGGGAGGGTGGTGTTTACGAGAATGAATACATTAGGGAGAATGGCGTGTGGAAAATTTTCCGCCTGAGGTACTGGCCTTTCTGGCACGGCGCATTTTCGAAGGGCTGGCAGCACTGCAACAACTTTATACCATTGTACAAGGAAACTTACCCAGCACTTGAATGGGGCCCTGACGAGATTTTAGAAGATGAGCGGCTCTGGCCGGACACGAGAGTGGTGCCATTCCACTATGCGCACCCGGTGACGGGTAAGGAGGTCACGGAGTCGAGCCTCAAGGCGCCGAAATGGCGTGGCGACGAGGCGGAGGCATTGCCTGCGAGGAAAATCACGGATTGGGACATGTAGCTAGCAGGTCAATCTGCCGAAGAGCAATGATGAATTTCGAAACTTCCGCCGCTGCGAGGCCCACGCTGTACATACAACTTAAATAGGGCTAGAGCCTCCCATGAAAACTGCTCCTCCTATTCAAGTCTAGTTGTTCTTCATGTGCCAAACAGATGGCGTCAAAAACGTAGCGATAGTTAGGTGTTGAGATGCGGCGATTGAGGCATTACATCTGGCATTCACGTCAGGCATTCACATCGCCTTCCTGGCTGCGCTCTCTCTTAGTTCCTTAGTCATTCCAACGCAAGCACCACAATTTATGGTCCTGATCTTCCGTCATCTCCGTCAATGTTCTAGGCCCCACCATGTCGCCCAGCCGTAAAGGGGCGGACATGATTTGTTGGGTCTGTGACCTGTGGGGAACCCCTCAATGTACCATTGCTAGAATGTGGGGTATTCCAGCGTACTAACCCGTAAAGTGCTAGGCCTGCCCCGCTCAATGCGAGCAGCGAGGCCTCCGGAGTATATAAAGGGCTTGGCCCCGGCCGCCTCTCCTTTCTAGAATCCTTTCTTCGTGAAACATTGCGTAACCTCCAGATCAACTACCTACCGATATACTTACTTCCTGCCATGACAGATACTTCTGGCAAGCCAGTGCGCAGGGGTCGTACGGCCATGAGCTGTGATCGGTGCAAGAGCAGGAAAACAAAGGTAGCTCAGCCGCGTTATCCCAGGCCCCGTTCTCCTGCTGACAGTCAATGCGTGCATCAGTGCAAGAATCCAGGTATTTTTCTCTCTACGCATGTCTTCTGGTTTTGCTCCCCTCCTGACAAGTGTCTTAGTGCCTGGACCATGCGAATATTGCAATAATGTCGGCGCCATCTGCCAGATTAGCACAGAGAGCCGGCGACCAAAACCGTTCTATTTCGTCTCCAACGAAGAGTATCGCCATATGCGGAAGATTCTAAGTTATTATTACCCTGATACCGAACTTGATGTTCCGGCACTACGGGCCATTGCATCACAGTGTGCCAGTGACCAGCCCCTGGTTAAATTTCCAGATGCCCATGCCAAGATGATTCCCGGAACTGTGCATAGCAGCACGCCCATGGGCGAAAAGCCTCCTCCAAGCGAAGAGGATTCCGCCGTGCAAGCTATTGTACAGCTTCACAAAGAGTACGGCTGCATGTTGGCTGACGCACACGGCGAGTATCGTAAGCGCTTTGGATTGGAAAGGTAACAAAGCAAGCATTAATGAACTTCAGGCTACATTGGAGCAGACTCTGGTGTTAGTTTCAACAGTGCAGTCCGAGACATGAAGAGCCCAGATGGACCCGTCCGAGGCGGCGAGCGCGTCATCATTTCCCCTTTGCGAAAGGTCACTCTCCCAAAGCCCACGCCTAAACTTCGTCGCAATGGTCCTTTTGGACAAAATATACAACTGCCGCCGAAAAGTGTATGTATGCGATATGTGTCAAGGTATTTTGAAGAACTTCACTGCATTTACTGGGTCTATTCATCCGAACAATTCTACACGCGTCTAGAAGAAACATATGCGGATCAGAAAACTCCCTGCACCTTCTCTTGGATGTGTTCAATATATTGCATTTTTGCTATCGGCGAACTGAGCGACTCCCCTTCTGAACGGGCAGCCGGAGGGGTCAGCGGAGAAGACTACCTGGACATGGCAAAAGCTTTACTCTCTGACGTATGCGATGAAGCGAGCCTTGACAGTCTAAGGGGATTGATTCTACTTGTGAGTACTTGAAGTCCTCGTTGGCGCTTTCTGGTACGACGGGAGTCCTGATGACAATTTCAGGCTCTTGCCTCGCAAACCCACGGTTTTTTGAACTCGGCCTACCTCTATTCTGGGATTGCTGTCCGAATAGCATGTTCCCTTGGTCTACATCTCGATAAATATTTCACTCCCCATCCGGTCGAGAAACAGCATGCACGGAGGTTATGGTGGTCCTTGGACATATTTGATCAGGACGTTGCACACAGAGTTGGGAAGCCTTCGATGATTGGAAGTCTCGAAAATGTGACATGCAAACCAGAGCTGCCTTCGGAAGAGGTATTTATATCTACTGATCGTGTAGAAGCGTATCTCAAAGCTAAACTGAACCCAGATACTCAACCCTGGTCCCCATACCCCTGCCGGATGCCTTGAGCTCGCTTCATCGCTCACACAGCTTACCAAGGCTATGCGCCATAAATTGTACATTGGACCTCTTGAAGGTGGAAGGAGGTTGACTCTAGAGACATTCACCACTATGCTAGATTCGCTGCGGGAATGGCATTCCGGTGTGCCGTCGTATCTGCAATACGATGCGCCCAGTCCTCCGTTGCATAGAAGACCTCTGTGCTTTCTGCATCTGCGATACTGGAACCTGGTCATACTTTCTACGCGGCCATTCCTGCTCTGTAGCCTTTTGCGTCGAGAGCAACTACAACCGAACTCGAATTCCCGATCTTTCGAAGAGTTCAGTGATATCTGTATTGATGCTGCCGGACAGTCTTTGTCCATAGTGCAGAAGATGATGGACGAGCATACACTCTCCAGCCTATTGATATCCGACTTTTATTTTGTCCTTGATCTCATTCAGATCCTGCTAGTCGCATTCGCACTTCGAGGCTCCCAAGTTTTCCTTCAACAAGCCAGTGAGTGCCTACAGGTGCTCAAGTCTATGAGCTCATCAGGTTACTGTCAGCGGATGTTCCCTGAAACATTGAACGAGCTCCGGGAATGGGGTGTTTTGAGTGGGCCCATAGACAACTCCAGCGCCTTGCAACATCAAGACGTCTCAAGCTTTGAGATGGAGCCCGATAACGGGCTTTACGAAGCGTATGTGATCCTCCCTCAACGATGCTCTCAATGGGGATTTTACTTTTTTTTTCATGTCACGGTAGCTTAATGTCCATTGGCACCTGACTTGGGAGTTCTGAGATTTGTTTGCTAATTATTGAGGTAGAATTTTTAACCTTGGCGACCTTACAGAGGGCGACATTGCCTCTGCTAACTTCGGATGCATGGTTGGCGAGAACGACGATTTACTCATGCAGCAGATGCTTGAATTCTGAGTGTCAGTATTGGGCGAGCGGTAGGGAAGTATATTCAAGTTTCAGAAACAGGGGGAAAGGAAACCCGTAATACCGCCAGGTTTACAACTATCTTAGGGACGATTACCAGCCTTCTTGCTGTTGTTCAAGTTATGGATCATACCGGCGTTTGGTCCGTTGCTCAAGGTTATGTGACGTCTCATATATGCCACCAAATGTCCTGCAATTTAAACAAGGACAGTTGACTTCCTGGTGGGTTCTGTGGTAATCCGCCAAGAATATAAGTTTCCCCCGTGGACGCCTCAATTACTATTGTACTCTTACACACTAAAGGGGGGAAAGCGGCTCCTGATGAAGGATCTAGGAATATGTTGACCGGGATTATGGGTCCTTTAAGTACATATCAATAAACCAACGGAGCGAAGGCCCGAGTCCAGTGGCCATTTAGCTATGTCCTACGCCACCACATCAATGAAACTAGTATATTATCGGGACTACTACACATGGATACCAGGAGAGCAACCGATTTAACCATTCTTCAGGTTTATTTTGTGGGGTAAAATGAACACATATAGAGACGCTGCACACAATTACTAGTATACCCAACATCATCGCGAATGCTCCTTTCCCCCCGGGTCTTTTCATGAAGTATTGATGATTCAGCGGATAGATGATTGATTCAGGACGCCCGGTCTCCTCAAGTTGTGCCAAATCAAATACTTGCCGGCGGTCGATTCTCTCACGGACCTGATGGGAGAAACCCATCAGACCCGCTGCTACCTTTTGCTCTCTTGTGGGAGGGGTATTTCTCCATCATCATCTTGAAAAGGTGCAAATCTTTAACGGCATCGGAGCCGCTGGTTTTGATTGTTTTTCCATTGACAATGCAGTCGTGCCATTCTCTCAATTCAGCCGAGTATGCATCTTCGTATGATGTTTGGAGTGATCGGTGACATCTTTCCCCGTGCTCGTTCAACTCGTCAATTTCAACAGTGATCCCAAGGCCTTTGATAAAGGGGTTATCGTAATTGATCGAGACGCACTTATTCTCTCCAAAAATGGCAACCTGAGAATCAAATCTTGGTACAGAGTCAATTCCAGTCTCATAAAGACATGTAAATCGCTCATTATTGGATTTGTTTCGGTACTCGAACATTGTCGTATACCACCGAGCGTTATCTGTCGATGCGAGGACTTCTGCGGGAAGCCCACCCAGTACCTCTCTCATCAGGCTGAGACCATGGCTTCCAAGATTGGCAAGAAGACAACAATACTCCATCTCTTCCGGGCTAATCTCTGCAAATGGAACTCCCGAGGCTTGACCTAGCAGCGCTTGCAGCCTCTCTTTCCTGTCTTCTCCTGCCTCGGCGGGAATATCGTCGAAAAATTTCTGGGGCTCGGCTCCCGACTGCCCAATGAAATACGCATTTGGACCGATAATGTCACGCACTCTGGCATACCTGATAAAATCAATGGACGCGACTTCGCGTTTGAAGGCATTCAAACTAGGCGCATAGCGTCGCATGTAGCCGACAAAAACACGGGCACCATTTGGCGCAGAGGACTCTGCATCGTTGATTTCCTTCGCAGCTTCCAAGCTCAAAGTAACAGGCTTCTCAACAAGTACGTGCTTTCCCGCTTGAAGAGCTGCAATGGCGTAAGGTGCATGAAACTCATCCGAAGTAAGGACCACGACTGCATCGATCTCACTGTCGTTGAATATTTCAGTTGGATCTGTTGTCGGGCGTGGAATACCGAAGCGATTGGCACAATGAGTCGCGGTCTTCAGGGAGATGTCACAGATAGTTCTCACTTTGAAGAATTTTGACAGGAATGCAAACGTGGGAAGGTGAACAATTTGGGCCACATCTCCGCCCCCAATAACACCAACCTGAATTATTCATTGCGACATGGTAAATAGTTATGCTTCAAGTTCTCAGGAAAAAAATGATGGTGATGAAAGGTAAAATGATATATGATCTTCGTAATACATAATCTACTGGCGAGTACAATGATACGACAGTCCCATTATAATCGACTATGGCATACTTAGACTAAGTATAAGGTTTTAGTTGAACGGATAAGGGTAGATGCATGCGAATGTTAGTAATGCGGGAGTATGTACAGTGAAGTCACGCCATGAGAAGTGAAGAGTGGTCGCCTGCGACTTCGGAATTCTACAAACGTGCTAATTCTCCGGACCCGGCCTCCTCTTCTCAAATTATATTCGGTGGTGATGCCAGATCTCCGACTGCATGTCCTGTCGGGCTTACATTTCTCAGTGTAGCTGTACGACCCATTGCATTGAAGACGGAGCGTGGAACTTTGAGGTTGTATACATATAACTGCCTATGTTGGAGTACTGTATAGAATTGGGTGTCAGATGTTCTCAAAATTGGACCACGACAATAGCTCCAACAACACTAGTCATATCCTATAAACATAATACGTTTCATGGAAAAGACCTCAGTTATAGAGCAGACACACTTAGTTTGTACTGTAGTCATAGTTATGAACAATCCTATTGTGTCACGGGATTCTGGATAATGACGTAACTGCGTGCCGCGTCTATACTCTACCCGACGTACTTAATTCTCCTTAGTCCCAATTGGCACCCATAGAACTGGTGTTTCGCCTTCATATTACACTTTGGCGTCTTGGACCCAATTGCCTGTTGCCTGAAACCCTATGGCCAAGGCTCTTACGCGGCCCGACGCCATCGCCACATGTGGCGGTGTTCAACGTGTGCTTTACTCCGTTTCAGAGTCTGGAACTGCTCCCAGGGTCTTCGATGAACCCTGCAGATCGGAGTTTGGCCTCTTTGGTCAAGTTCGTCCGGGATAGGAATGCTCTGTTTGCATTGAATCTGTCACAATCGAGGCAAGGGACATGGCTGCCCGGATCTCCGGCCACGAGGTAATAGTGTATGCCTTGACATTATGTGGTGGAAGTACTGGCTACTTAGGACGTACTCTCATGGTCCAATTTAATAACTTTTTAACTTTGATTTTCCACCCGATGTTAGTGGTCAACGTGAATCAAAATGGCATGCTCATTGAAGTCTCTTCTGTGCCGTCAAAAGCCAAATGAGAGGGCGTGTAGATCGTAGCTAAGTATGGTTGGAACGGTAGCCGGTACATCTGGCTTCGTCACTGCCAAGCCTCTTCCCCCGTTGCAGCCACAGTCCCCTCTCCTTCTCACTCTTTCATCTTCCATCTCGATTCTCTAAACTTCGCTTTTTAGACAGGCTCAGAGTTTGACTCACTCTCTTCGAGCCACTTCGCCACCTCCCCTTCGGAACGGGAGCTGCATGAGAGAACGCGCTTGACTACCGTCTTGGGCCGCGATTCGGAGAAAGAGAGGCCGTGTGTGCTTGGCAGATCAACTCCTCTGCTATAATCATTCGCGTCGAACAATCGACTTCTATCCTGCGACTACGATCCATTCCGCCCATCCGCCCTTTCCTGCGACCGCATAACCGACACCATGTCCAAGGTCGTGCGCAGTGTTAAGAACGTCACAAAGGGGTACTCCTCAGTGCAGGTCAAGGTCCGAAATGGTACGAGTGGTCTCATTCTTTTCGAATTGCTTGGTGAATAGCCAAGCCCGGGCGCATTCGCAGAATGGCTGTATTCGCGGCCTATCTCCCTGTTTGACCGGCGCTGCTGCAATGCGCCCCTCTATTCACCCCGCATGTAACAAGACCAAGACACTGACTTTCATATCTTTCAGCCACAAGTAATGACCCCTGGGGCCCTACGGGCACCGACATGTCCGAGATTGCCGCCATGACTTTCGGGAGGTATGACCGGCCTCTGCCCAATTGTGTGGATACCACTAACATCATTTGTATAATAGTCCGAACGAGTTTTACGAAATCATGGACATGCTCGACAAGCGACTGAATGATAAGGGCAAGAATTGGCGGCACGTGCTGAAGTCACTCAAGGTCCTGGACTACTGTCTTCACGAAGGCTCGGAGTTGGTGGTGACATGGGCGCGGAAAAACGTCTACATTATCAAGACTCTGCGCGAGTTCCAATACGTCGACGAAGAAGGAAGAGATGTTGGCCAGAACGGTAGGTTGCCTCTCCACTCGAAGATGTCGCGGTACTGACAAGTGGGGATATAGTCCGAGTGGCAGCAAAGGAATTGACCGCTTTGGTACTGGACGAAGACCGACTGCGCAGCGAACGATCGGACCGAAAGCTCTGGAAAACCCGTGTCAGTGGACTCGATGAAGGCTATGGAAACTCCGGGGGCGAACCCCCACGTCGAGAGCGACGCCGACGCAACCCGGACGATGAGGACGATACCGAGTACCGTTTGGCCATCGAAGCCAGCAAGAACGAAGCCGAAGAAGAGCGCAGGCGACGGGCCAAGGAGACCATGGCAGGCGAAGAGGATGAGGACCTAGCCAAGGCTATCAAGCTCAGCAGGGAAGAAGAAGACCTCCGCAAGCGTGAATTGGAAGAGAGCAATGCACACTCTCTCTTTGACGACACTCCAGCTCAAGTCCAGCCAACCGGTTTTAACCAGGGCTACCAGCAACAGGGTGCTGTGGATTGGTTCGGAAACCCCATCAATGTGCAGCAGCCTATGACGACCGGCTTCTTGAACAACCAGTATGCCCAGCCAACAGGATTCCAGAACCAGTCCACCGGCATGAACAATCCCTACGCCAATGGCTACCAACAGCCCTCGGCCTTTGACCAGAACCCTTACGGCCAAGCTCAGAACAATTTCTTGCAACCGCAGGCTGCTCTTCAGCCTCAGCAAACCGCATTCAACCCCAACAACCCCTACGGTGGTGGTGATATCTTCGCGCAGCAATCTCAACAACAGCAGCAACCTCAGGAGAACTACCCGACAGCAGGAAGCAACAACCCATGGGGCGGCAACCAGCAACAGCAACAAGCTGATGCCTTGAAGCCTATGCAGACCGGATCAAACAATCCCTTCGCCCAGCGTACTCAGACACAGTTCAACAACCCCGCACAGACTGGACCTCCAACTCTGAACTCCTTGGCGGAGGACCGCGCAACGAACCAGTTCAACCAAGGAAACTCGACCCAGTTCGGTCAAATGAACAAGCCATTCAACCAGCCCTCTCAACCCAACCCAATTTCCGGATTCCAACCCCCACAGCCACCGAAGAGCACTCCACCCATGTCACAGGATCCTCACCATGCTCGTCTGAACGCACTTCTCGCATCAGGCGAGGGCCTGGACACCTTCGGAAACGTTGGAGACCTCCGAATTCCCGCGCAGCACACAGCCCCGGGCACATTCGTCAACTCTGCCGGCCAAGGTCTGGATCGACTACACGCCACGCCTACTGGAAACAACCCATTCTTCGGTCAGCAATTCACAGGCATGCCCCAGCAGACCGGCTTTACGCAGCAGCAGCCTACCAACAACCCCTGGGGTGGTCAGCAGCAGCAACAGCGCGGAGGTAGCCTCATTGACCTGTAATCAAGCCACCGTTGAACTATCTCTTGATTCATCCTTGACTTCGCGAAGGCCTCACATGCGGATACCATCTATCTCTTTGTTTTGTTTCTGTCTGCTTTCTCGCTCTGTCATTCGGGGGCTTGGTTTTCTGGTTGCGTTACCCGGTTCTTCGTTTCTCTCCCTATCGTCACCAAACCGATACTCTACTCACCACAATCTTCCTACATCTACGACCGCTGGACCTGCATTGTAAAGTGAAGGCTTCTCAAACACCCATGGCTTTCTTCGCTCTCCGCGCTCTCCCGCTGATGTATTCACTTGGGACCTTTTATCGCTTCATTGTCTTTTTACCCCTCGCCTCAAAGACTCTTTCTTTTGTTTTTTTGTTACCTTTGCCATTAGGATATCCTTCTCATTTCAAATCAGTTTCCTGAGGTCTTTACATATTCCCTTTTGCTGCATAGTTTTCGGTTTAGTCGAGCTGTGATTAATCGTACTTGCTGAGCCACCACATCTTGTTCTGATCTTAATTGTAAGCGTTGGTCTTGTGGTTTTATGAAAGAGTACTTGGTGTAGATTAAGGTAGTAGTATGAGGCGAATGTGGAATGTGCTAGATATCTCGCCTTAAACAATTTGGTTTCTCATCTTTAACTTACTCTTACGGATTCTTCTGCAAGTAGATGTCCGCTACACTTCTTGATAGAAGCGAACAGCGAAATAGATGAGGCCATACGCATAAAGATTTAAAAAGGAATCCTAGAATTTTGATTGCACATAAGGTATGGTATCTACTCATCATCACTCTCCTCCTCCTCACTCTCCTCTTCCTCACTACTCTCCTCCTCGGCCTCAGCCAACCAATCAACAAACTGCTGAGCCTGACTGCGAACAGTCCTCATCTCCTCAGTAGCACTAGACCGCTCATCGTTCCACCACTGATCATAAGCCTCCTCATCAACAAGCTCAAGCTCATAAAGACTCTTAGCAGTAAACAGCAAAACGGTATCACCCTTAGAGCGATGCACAAGATCCTGCTGAAGCAAAAGCAACAAATCAACCTGATCCTTCTTCTGCTCCTTCTGCCGGTCGAACAACGTCCGCTCAACAACCTCCTTGTACTTAGCGAAGACTTCGCTGACAGCCTGGCCGGCGCCCTTGCCGGCTTCCATCAGTTGCTGGATGTGCTTCATGAATGAGGAGACGATGGCGCGGCGGACTTGGTTGTCCGATGCGTTGGCTGTCATGCGGAGACTGACTAGCTCGAGTTGGACGACGTCGGCTGAGACGCCTTCGCGGAGACTGTCAAATACGCTGGCTGAGGCGTCGTGGTGGAAGTTGTCTTGTTCTTCGTGGTCTGTGGAGAAACTGCTTCGGCCCGAGTGTGGCCAGGATCCTTGTGATAGTTCTGAGGATATGGTTGAGATTGAGGCGGATGAGAGGGAGAGTCCAGGCATGCGGTAGACTGGATATAATGTTAGTAACTGTTCGTTTGGATGGGATGTTGCTCGGGTAAACGTACTAAGTCCTGACGAGGCAACGCTCACGTTCTCGTCGTCATCGTCGTCGCTGTCATCCTCCTCGCCGTGGATGAATTCGTAGCCTTCGCCTCCTTCGCCAACTACTGAGGGATCGCTCTCTGCCCTGCTGCCGTCCATTCGTGTTTTCGTGATACGTTTGCCGCTTTCAACCGAAATGCCATCTGCGATCTTCACACCAAAGGAAATCAATGCACCGGTTGCGATATTACAGTTCTTGCCAATGACAACACCATCAGCAATGATGGCACCACGCACATCAGTATTGTCACCGATGACAACATTGTCCCAAATGTATGCACCATCCAGCTTGACATTGCGGCCAATCTTGCAGTTCCGGCCGAGAGTGGTGTTGTGAACGGTTGTCCGGTCTCCGATGCTCGTCCCCTGGCCGATAACAGTACGGCGGCCAATAACACAAGACCGCGCAAGTGTCACACCTTGTTCTTGGTACAAGCTGCCCTTGCGGAGGTTGTAAGTGTGGCCAGGAAGCAAGTTCGTGTCGGGGCACAAGGGGTAAGCCCAGCGGGAGATGATATCCTTGCTGATGGCATCGTAAGCCTTGAGGTTGCGCACGCGCGCAGCATAGTTGTCATTGATGATGTATGTGTGGAGGGTCTTGCCGTTCAGCTCATAGTCCTTCAGAACACCGTACAAGAACTGTTTCCGAGGTGTCTGGTAATCAAAGCTATCGGACCACAAGCTCAGCACATCGGGTGTGCAAATATCGATGCTGCAGTCGATCAGATCTTGGCGGATATCTAGCTCGGGGAATTCCAAAATGGTCTCGGTCTCGATGGTCACCCGGGCTGGGCCGGTGCAGTTAGGACTGCGATCAATCTCCTCGTAGTGGACGCATCTGTTCTTGGTTGGGTCGATGACAAACACCGGCGAGGTGGAGGTGGACTTGGTTCGGTGGTTGCGGCCAGCTTCTCTTAGAACCATAGTCATGATTGCGTTCTTGTCCGTTTCCCGGCGGGCCCTGTGTGCGGCGAGCGCGCCTTCAATGGGCAAGTTGCTGATAACGTCACCGCTTACAACGATGAAGTCTCCGGTGATGAGATGCTTGCCGTCCAAGTCACGCATCACGTCACCAACAGAGGTGGATGTGGATTTGAGGAAGCTCAGGTGCTTAAAGGGGGAAGAGAGCGCTCTCCATTTGGATGCACTAGTAATATGGGTTAGGTGTGTACCACACGCAGTATGTAGGGCTCGCCGTACTTGATGTATTTCTCCAGTTGGTCCGAATGCGCTCCACCGTAAAGGAAAACCTCCTCTACGCCTGCATTGGCCAGGAACTCGAGAGTATATTCGATAAGAGGTGTGTTGGCGAGTGGCAGAAGACACTAGTGATTTGGGTCGTTATTCCTCAGGTCTTGTATTCAAGGGTATATTGCAAGGGTACATACCCTAGGCTTTTCGCGGGTGAAGGGCTCGAATCTCGTCTCGAAGGTGTCGGCGAGGACCTAATAGCATCAAAATGAGTAATCCTGTCGCGATACCGCCATGGCGGGTCCAGCGCAAACGCCGCATAAATTCGCTCGACATACCACGGCCTGGAACGTCTCTTCCACTTCCTCCGCCGCATTCGCCTTGGGCTTTTGCGCTCCTTTCTTGTTGGGAGCCATGGCTGCAAAGGACGATAGACAGTCAGTCGAGCATTCGCATGCAATCGCCGTCTCAATCGCTGGTCCCCTCGACGAACTCAACAATAGAAACGAAGCAGGGCTAACATACCTCGCAGGATCAACGCTCAGAAACCAAGCTGGGACAAAATCAAGAAGTTGCGCGCCGTCAGCGGAAACAGAAGACGTGCTTTGCGAAGCAATTATAGATCCAGACAAAAAGATGCACCGATCTATCAAAGGAAGGGCACAAAAAAGCATCGGAGTCATCCCGCCCACCTGTTTGCTTTGTTTGCGTTGTTGCCAAATTCGACAAATTCATGCCTCAGGCATCACAAATTTTCAGGCACCAAATCTATAACTCATATCATGCCCTAACTACAAAGTCAACGAATTGCTTCATGGCAATTTCTAGTTACGCATACAGCATGTGAGGGTTTGTATGTACTCAATCAAAGTAATCATGGAACAGACATGGGCAGAGCAACCTCCAGAATGGAATCCGATGTCACGATCAAGATGCGGTTCAATGAACAATGACTCCCCGCGATCCTTACATATAGACCTTGCACATACAGGTCATCCACGCATTTTAGCCTTGCGCCTATAGCCTCGTGACAGATTTACGCGAGCGCACAACAATGACAACTCTCACTTGGTATCAAGCTACTGCGATATCGTCACCGCTCAGCATCGGATTCATCCAGCTCAGAACTGCAGGCAGAATTGCATCTATTCCTTCTACTCTTCTTCCCTCTTTACTCAGCACTTTGTCTTATCCCGCATTCCAACCTTCTTGAAGCTCCACTGCTTTGGTCCCACCATACTGTCCAGCTCTAGGGCTAATTACCAAGCCCTCAGCTTCATCTCCACCGCGCTCACCTGCTTCTTCTGTTTCATTGCTGCTGAGCCTACTCCTCAGACATCATCTGGGTCTATCGGACAACATCTAGCTCCATCACGACATAGGACCTAGGGACAACATCCAAGAGTCCAAGACAGAGTGACCCATTGCCCGTAGGTCCTGATTGATCTCCATCAGTCGTCTCTTCTCAGACGGGTTAGGGCTAACGTCCTGGCTATGGAAGATCTGCCAAAACTCATGTCCGCCATGTCTTTCCCTAACCTGAACGCTGTATCCTTCACCCCTGACCCTACCCCTACTCCAGCTCCCATACCTCCAACGGGTGTACAACCAAGACGACCAAGTGCACGAGGCTCCAACCGTGAAATTGGCTACGTCTCTCAAGCTGAAAACACAAGTGGTCGTCTCCGAAGCTACAAAGGAAGTGTCGGAGATGGACAAACCGAAAGGGGTGACGATGGTTTCATCAATGAAGATTACAGAATTGGTGGGCCATACATGTGCTCTCTGCCTCTCACCATCACCCCACTTCCAAGACGACACAGGCTCTATGCCCCGAAAGAGAAAGACAGGATTCGCAAAAAGGTCTCTGATATCCTAGCTAGTGTCGGAATCAAGAAACCTACAATGCACATTGCCCGGTGTACTTCACAAGTCAAACCCGAACACAGACCAATCACTACACTATTCATCCATGCGGAGCGTGAGAATCGCATCGACCACATGTGGCTCGAAGCTTCCCTTCAGATCTATCACTTCCTTTCTGACAATGACATGCCGGAAGTCTGTGTGGAAATAGCAGACCCGCGGATCTACAAGCCCTACAAATTCGCACCAATCCAACAAATTCCCTCCATCTGGCATTGGGATGGAGTCATTGCAGAAATCACAAAACAGATTGATTTAACAGATGTCATTACAATCGGATGCATGCGTGTCCAGGCTCCAATTGCAATGAACTATGTCCCAACCGTCCTTGTCACAGTGGAAATAGAAAGCGAGCGAGACTTTCGAGAGATGCGCGACATCATCACTGCTATCCTGGATAAATACGGGCTGCCCACGATTTCCGTTCTGATTTTGAGAGACGAGCTCGTTACAAAGGCCAAAGGACCACCAGGCTTTGATCGCACAATGCTGGATGGAATAGCCCGAGCCGGTGGGAACTTCAGATCAGCGAAATCCCACCTCAGCTATGGGAAGCTTGGGGGCTTCGTGGAGCTGGAATTCGACGGCACAGACCTGGACCCGATGATTCTTGGTGTGACCTGCTTCCACTCCGTTCGCAGTGATAAGGACAGTCACGTAGTCTCTCACCAGAGTAAGTCCAACCCTGACAACTAACATGAGAATTTACAGTGTGAGCTAACATCGCTGCTATCTAGAAAGATTTGCCAAATGGGACAGGGAAGGATTGAACCTATTCGAAGAGCAAAAGAAGAGCGAAATCTCTCGCGTCGAGCAGCCACCCTTACGCGATCTAACACTACAACTCCAAATCAACAAGAAACGCATCGCTACCATCAAAAACCTACCGAGATTCCAATCCTGCCGCTACCACGAGGCGAACGGAATCCTCCACACCCGACCAGAAAAAGAGCAAAGCAGCTACAGAGTCTGGACGCAAGAAGTCGCCGAGTTGACCGAATTCAACAATGAAATCGAAGAATTCAGACCAAATGCTCGCCTCGGTTATGTAACCGCCTGCTCCGGAAACAGGTTCCTCCAAAAGACAAGCGAATGGAGTTCCAATACGTTCAATGTGAAGATGGACTGGGCACTATTGGAAATCCTACAGGCGCGAACATCCACCAATCAATGTGACTGTCACCATGAATACCTCCACCAGCTTACCGACGAAGAAATGGAGGATCCACAAGCTACGGCGTTCTGGATTAATGGAACCGGTGGCCCTTCTCAAGGCCGATACAATGGTCTTAAAACCTGCCTCGTTTCTGAGCAGGTGGTAGAGGGGGGTGAAAAAGACGACTGGGTGGTGGTGGCCGCGCCTAGGTGGTCATTTGAACATACTGTCGTGGCGGGGTCCAAGGACCCTAAGGTTTCGTTCTCTATGCCAGGTGATACCGGCTCCCTAATCCATTTTTGGAAAGGAGGTGTTGTCGGTATGGTTAGTGGCATGCTGCGGTACTCGAAGATCACTTTCTTCACGCATGTGAATGACTTGCTGGCGGATATTAAGGCACAGACAGGGGCTTCGAAGGTGCAGATCATGGGTCCACCCCTGGAGGAGGAAGATGCTGATGAGGATGATGATGAGGGGGTGGACCTTGACTCTGAGCCCGAAATGTGAGTCTAGTGGACGCTAGGGGTGGGTGGTGAATCTAAGAATAGGTTACCCTCACTCAGGGGTAAAAGGGAAGTGAAAGAAAAGAAAAAAAAAGAAAAAGGAGGTATGAGGACTATTTCTGTTTGTGTACATGTGCGGATATACCCCCCGAGACTTGTGAAAAATCTCTACTTAGTAAGGATACTGTCTGCATATATTCGCCTCCAAGTAACGTTCACCGTAACTACATGCATATCCAAGGATGATATCAAAACCAAAAATAACTCTAATACGCCACACCCAGACAACCCTACAATCCACCAGCCACATCCCTGAGGTCCAGAACTCCCCGCTAGGTCCAGGCCCTCCTGGACCTTGACCTCCATAACAGTCGTTCGTCTCGACGGGTCTAGACTCCCCCGTTGTTCATGCCGATCCGTTCGGCTCCCAATGCTTGTTCTGATAGCTGTAGTGTTTGGCTCTCGGGGAGATTCGGGAGGTGAGCGTGAAAATTATACTCCGTAACCGGGGACGTATAGTAGAGACTAGAGATGCGAATCATGGGATTGGGAATTATTGAATTATTGGGTCTTGATGATGCATATGCATACGAAACCCCTTGTCTGTTCCAGGTTGGTTTTCTGGTTTTTCTGTGGTATGGCTTGTCCTGTCTCATACCATATCCTGGGATCCGTGCTAGACCCGATACCTGACCACGGACACATACCCCCACCCCTACGCCAACGTCTACTGTACACGTACTATAACACGCAGTACCTGAATCTGAATACAGTCAAGTTAAGTGAAGTAAAGAAAAAAATATGTTCGTAAATATATACCAGGCGAAAACAATCTCATAGGAGGTCAATATATAGAACTCTCCACGGTGGATATAGCTGACGCATGTCGAAAGTCCGCTATTCGAAATTCGCAAGTCGCAATTCGCCACCCCAGAACCAGCAAAACAAAGCCACCAACGCCGTAACCTGTAAAAGGGGGTGGAAGACAAAGACAATCCGCGACAAGCGGCCAATGTACGATTTGAAAACCTCGTTATAGACAAGTGGGAATCGTGAGAGATAGACAGGCGGAGAGGTGGAGGGAGATATAAAGAAAGGAGCAAGAGAAGGTATGAGGGATAAATCAAATTGGCGAGGGAGTTTAGATCAGCCAGGGCGACCTGCTTGCACGGCAAGCATGGGTTGAGGTTGGGGGTACATGCGCTGGCGTTTGGGCATGTTGGGGTTTTCTGTTGCGCTGGACATGTCTGAGATTTGGCGACGATGAGGGGGGCGGGAGGGGGCGCCTGCTGTAGGGACGGCGACTGGTGCTGCTGGGTATTGGATGCCGTTTTGGTCGACGGTGTATGCAGTCTGGGGTGCTGTGACGTATGCGCCCTGCACTGCGGGCATGTTTTGTGGGACGGCTTGCATATTTTGAAATTGGCCGGGGGATTGCCAGTTGCTCATGGAGCCTGCAGGCGACTGCCCTGGAGAGCTGTCTTCCTTGATTGATTGAGTGGCCGAGTTTTGGGCTGCGGCCATGGTTACTGCGGCGGCTGATGGTGGTACCTGCTCCATTGGACCGCGCGGTGTCGTCTTGAGGTGGTCCAGGTGTCTCTCCAGCATTTCAAGAAGACTCTTGCGAGTGAAGGGTTTCGGAAGAACGTCATCCATTCCTGAATGGGTTAGCCGGGCTCATTCCAATGCTATCACAAGATTCTTACCATGCTGGAAGTAGAGCTGGATGTCGTCACTTCGAATGTTGGAGGTCATGGCAATGATAGGAGTGCGATCAAATTGGCGGATAAGATGGCAAGCCGAGACGCCGTCCAAGTTGGGCATAATAATATCCATCAGAATAAGATCGTACTTCGAGCCGCCCTGGATTTTGTTGACAGCTTCCAGACCATCGAACTATCGAACTGATTAGCAAAATCGCCTCCTCGCCTCCCCACGACAAAGAATACATACCGCGCTATCAATGACACAATTGAAAGAATATAGGAATTTGCCACCAATCTGGCGGCATGTAGAATCGTCCTCAACCAGGAGGATCTGCGGGCTCCGAACCCAACCAGGGTCAACATTTGTGCTTTTCTTGCGATTATCAGCAAACTGTCGGCGAGCATCTGAAGTATCAATCTCCTGCTTAGCCGGCATCGGATAGGGAACATTGTTGATGTGCTCGCTGTACATGGGATCGATGCCGTTGGTGGCGCCGACCGGGTAGACCACTTGCTCCAGGTCGCCGGCCATTTTAGGGTAAACGAGTGCTTGGTTAGCAGGCGCAGTAGTTGTCGGACGAATAGAACCGTTTCGCGAGTTCGGATCCATTGCGGTCGTTGAAACGACCCCGGCTTTGGGGGCCTCGTTCATTGAGTCGACGCCGCTCATGTTGAGCTGCATTTCGGCGTTCATGTCGCTCAACAGCTTCGAGGCATTTTGAAGTGGTGAGGATGGCTCGTCGTCCACAGCTCCGACCTGAGACGGACTCATGGTTGTTCCGGCCTGGAAAGACACGGCCTTGCTGTCGCGGCGCTGGCGATCCACCGTGAGTAGGTGAGCCATCACCTGGTGGATGACATTTTCGTGGTTCAGGACTGTTTTTTGTACTCGCATCACTTCCTGCAGCATAAGTTGATGATCCACCGTGAGTTGGGCGTAGCGATCGGAGAGGTGCTGGATCTGCTGCTGTTGGGCGACAATCTGCTGGTTGAGGAGGTCGATCTGTTGGGTGGGCACCGAGTCATCGTTGCTCTGAGTTTGCTTTCGCGGGGCTGGTGCTTTTCGGCGGATGTTATCGAGGGACTCTTTGCTGTTCGCCCGGAATTCTGGGTGCTTGAATTCCCACGCCTGTTCAGTGTGAGAGGGGTTTCCTTCAACTTTGGCATGGGGAGCCTACATTTTGCCCGTATGGCGACTGGCCGTTTTCCTCATTGTTTTGGCGAACCTTGTGGAAGTCGTACTTGTTCAGTTGGCGTACAAAACTGGCGAAGTTGCTGTGCTTGAAATGCTTCGGTAGGATGGTCTTGGTGAATTTCTCGCACTGTCGGGAGAGATCGAGTTAGCCAAGATGCAGGGATCCCCATAAGCCACGGGCGCATTACCTCCAAGACCACGAAGCTATCTCCTTCATCACCCCAGCGTACAATCGACGCGTAGGTCGGGTCCTCCAGCATTCTAGGCAAACATCAGTATATAGGGGCAAGACGGCGAACACGTAGACCAAACTCACTTGTACAATTTGCGTACCTAGTCATGTTAGCCGATATCCTGTCATGGGGGAGAGGGGGGATTCGATTCACGTACAAAGTCGCTGGAGTTCCCAGCGGGGGCGGGATTGGAAGAGGTCTGGCCCTCCATGGCTAGACGGGTCGCGACCGGACAGACTGGTCTGGTCCCCTCGGAAAGAAGTAAATATTAAAAAAGTGAAGATGGGGCGAGAGGGTGGAAGAAGGGAAAAATTAAGATGGGGGTTGAGTTGGTTTGGCGGTAGAGCCAAGTACCAAAGTTACTGTGGAGGTACTGCCTGGTACATGCGATGGACTTTGATTCTTTTATTCTTTTCGTTTTATTATTTAATTATTTAATTCTTGTCATATTTTGGGACATGCAAGGAGTTCATCTACTCAGGGACCAACGAGGGGCAAATATCTGGTATGTACACCCTTTAAAGGTGTACAGTACGAAGGTAGCTATTGAGCGACTTTCTCTCCCAACATCTCAAGTCGGTGCGCAGAGGGACCATGCCCTCATGAGATGAAATCTGTGATGCCAAGGAGCGATTAATAAGGGACTCCACTGGAATGTGAGGAATTGTCCTCAACATGTTCCAAGACACTTGAATATGTTCCAAGGTTGTCTTTGATCTTTTAATACATAATGAACTACTTACCCACTTTATCGGTTTCCAATAGGAACCTTGTATAGCCTTATACTGCTTAGTTTACGGAGTCCATTTGCCTGCGATAACCGATGATACCTACCTAAGACATAGTATAGCAACCCTCAGCATACGCCCTAGAGGTCGACAGGGAAGCGCTGGCACTGTGGCACATACTGACAACATACATGCCGCACCTCCTATTTCGGCTGTCCAGTCCACGATGTTTGCGCCGAACTTCACGTGGAACTAGAAGATGACTGCATCCATCAACAGGGGGGAAGCAATCCAATCCACTGTGTTACAGGCCAAGGATCCACTGCGTCAGGGAGGAATAGGATGTGACTTGGTATCATCCGATTCGAAGAAGCCTTGTCCTCCCTGTTCTCACAAGTGAGCAGTTATTATATACTCGCGGTACGTGCGGTATAGCCTCCGTAGGTCGCACTGTAGACACAAAGCAGAATAGTATAGCTCGACGAGTCCGAATAATCGAAAACACTCTTTGTAAAACATAAAGAGAAAGAGAACACAAGTCAATGGAGCAGTAAAGCGGGAAAGGGTCAGGTCTAACGTGCAGATGCAAGCCATGACGAAATTCGTCCAAGCTCCCATACCCGCATACCTTCCGCTCCTCTCCTCTCCTCTCCTCCCTAGACCTACACAACTTCGTCTCAATCCATACATCTACCAAGTCAATTGATATACATCATGTTCGCCGCCCGCCGCCTCGCAACCAACGTGCCCCGCGTTCGCGCGCAAGCCTCCCTCTTCCACAGCACGGCGCCCGTATTCGTGCAAAAGGGCGACGCCATCCCCGACCTCGATTGTCTCGTCGAGAACTCCCCCGGAAATAAGATCAACTTGGCCAAGGAGATCAAGAACAAGGGCGTTATCATTGGAACCCCAGCTGCCTTCAGTGCGTGAACCTCGTGAAACAAACCCCGCATACCTGTCCAAAATGGAACTGACCTCTTTCAGGCCCTGCTTGCTCTAGCACCCATGTCCCTGGTTTCATTAACCACCCCAAGCTCAAGGAGGCTGGTCAAGCTTTTGTCATCTCCATCAATGACCCCTTCGTGTAAGCGGAACCTGTCGAGTTACACTGGTGTTTCAGGCATTTGTTGACGTTGATCTATCATATAGGACCAAGGCTTGGGCTGATTCCCTTGACCCCCAGGGCAAGAGCGGTGTATGTTTCTTTTCTCTCTCTATCCATTCAATTTTGTGGTAGAAACTCTGCTAACATGGCTTTTTAGGTTCGCTTCCTGGGTGACCCCTCCGGCAAGTTCACCGAGGCTCTGGACCTCAGCTTCGACAGCAGCGCCATCTTCGGCAACAACCGCAGCAAGCGCTACGCCCTCCTCGTCGAGAACGGTAAGGTCAAGGAGGCTTTCGTCGAGCCCGACAACACTGGTGTGAACGGTATGTCTCTTGTCCACGGAGTATATCGACCTATGCTAACATCCCCAAGTTTCCACCGCCGAGAAGGTTCTCGGTTAAACCGTTCAGCATAGACGTCCCTGTACCACCCTTGCACATATGCGAGAAAAATATAACATGATTGCCCGCGGCATATAATTGGTTTTATCCCTGCACTGTACTCGTAGCGCAAGGACGACTAATGTACAAAAGAATACCATCCATTCCAACCCGGCCAACGCCTGATAAACCGATCTAATAACCAAGGACGTAGCTGGATCAATGGAGTGGACAATTAAAATGGCTGATCCTGCCGATCAAAACACTCACTAAGTATCAGTCCGGTCCAGTTCAATATCTTCTATTCCTCCCTTGGGGACTCTTTAAGGGGAAAAAAAAGTTCATGGTTCGTCAAATTGCAGTCAGCTGCACAAATTGATTTACTGTGCTAGAGCCTGCCACTGCTCAGGGGTATAGCACTTAGGAGTCCAAGCATGGATAGCAGCGATCTCATCCTTAAGAGCAGCGTTGACGAGACGGTGTCGCGCAAGCATGGTCTTGCTCTCGAACTGGGGGGAAACAATAACAGCCTGGAAAGCTTGTCCACAGCCACCTATTATAAAGCAAGAGGTTAGCAAAAGATCGACCAATGCAGACCAAAACTGAAACAGTTTCTCCAGGTTATGACGCCATTCGGAATAGGTCCATACCAGACAGATCCTCAACCTCGACGTGCAGCGCCTGCAGCGTATCAATGAGCTTGTTCTTCAGCGAGTCGGCGGTAATTCCAGAAGTGTCGGCCATGGCGTTGAATGCAGCGGGAGAGCGCGCGGTTAGGGAGAACGAGGCCCGTTGGGTAGATGTGTAGGGAAGGGGAAACGATGCCGATGCCCGGGTGGCAGGGGTGTAGGGAGAGCGGAGAAGATAGCGGCAGCTTCTGCTCAGTGCGGTTACGGAGGAGGCGCGGGAGAACATCAAGGTTGGTCGGAGCAGGGGTGTGTAATTGAGAGATGGGCAGCCTGAGGTCACCGAAGTATGGCAAGTTTGGCGATTATTACAAATTCAGAGGCTCCCGCTGGCTGTGGCTGGTGTGTGGCACGTGTGTGGCGTTATCTTTTATCGGAGCTGTGCTTTTCCCGGCAACTTCGTGCTTATACTCGTTCTTCTTTACTTGATGAATTTCTTTGGCACTGCTGTGCGGCGTTCCTATACCATGCCTATCCTCTCAATGCCCAGTCATACCTCATACTTCACCCAGGCTGTGGTGACCTCTATGAGGAAGCTGTTCGTTCTCCCCCGCTTCATTCGAGAGCTCCCCGCATTATATTGAGCTTGGGTTGACCTTGAGTACAGTTACCCAGAGGCATTGGCAGACAAGAGCTTTGATAACACAGGATGTAAGCTTGTCCTATTTGAAACTCCGTCCAATGTTTACAATGTGCTAACCTTTGCTCAATGGTAGTGCTGCTCGAAGCTCCCTTCGACTATTCCCGCAAACAGAGGAACTCGGTTCTCCTGGCCATTGATCTCACCACAGCTGTTGCCGATGAAGCCATTGGAAAGCAATGCTCGGTTGTCGTGGCATACCGTATGTTGCACCGTCCATCATTGAAAATGTGAGCTCCTTCGATTAACACATTCCAACAGACCCGATTATCTTCCGCGGTCTCAAATCCCTCACCTTCGCCGACTCCCAACAAAAGTCCCTCCTCCGCCTGGCACAGCATGGCATCAGCGTCTATTCACCACATACAGCCGTCGACACCGTCCCCGGTGGGATGGCGGATTGGCTCTGCGACGTCGTGACAGGCAGCTTCAAGCCCAATTCAACAGCAAAGGCTGTCGTCAACCAGTGCGGATCCAATATGTACTCTGCGCCTTCCTACCCAGTAGCCCCCATCCCAACCGTCCACTCCTCACCGCAAGGACCACCACACACCCGCAGTACAATCCACCCCTCGCCGCCAGCCTCGGTCCCCGAGGGTTTCGAATCTGCAGGTGCCGGCCGCCTGGTCACATTTACCGAATCACAGCCCCTCGTCACGCTGATCGATAACATTGCCCATGGCATCGGTCTCCCGGGTGGTATCCCCATTGCCGTGCCGCAGGGTCGTTCAGTAGACGATATTCACATCAAAACTGTTGGCATGTGTCCCGGTTCTGGCTCTGGCGTCCTCCTCCGCGGTGACGGACCTATCCCGGACCTCCTCCTGACCGGTGAGATGAGCCACCACGAAGCTCTGGCAGCTACGGAGCGTGGATCGGTTGTTATTTCGCTCTCGCATACAAACTCTGAGCGGGGATATCTGCGTTCTGTTATGCAGCCTAAGTTGCTTAATGAAGTTGAACGGTCTTGGAATGCTTGTATGGATGAAGCTTCCGGATTCGAAGGTTCTGTGATGAGGGGTTTGGAGGAGGATAAAGAGAAACAGCTTGTCAGGGAACTTCACAATACGCAGGGCAGGGTTGAGGTTCATGTGAGTGAGGCTGATCGTGATCCTTATGGGATTATGATCTGGCGTGGTAACTAGTTTCTGTTGTTTGAGCTATCGTGGTGTTGGGCTTTCTAGTCTTGTCATATAGGGCTTGGATGAAGATCTATATGATTAAGCATGTTCAATGGGAATAGAATGGACGTTTACTATGAGGTTCCAATCGTGTGCTGAAGCTGCGATTCGAATGAATTTCAACCCTTAGACCGTAATAATGTTGACTCTAACATTGCCGCTTCGGGTTGCGATCGGCTCCGGGATCACAGGGTGAGTTAGTCACCCCGCCGCCCTGAGTCGCCCACTGAGCGACCCTGAGCTGCTCACTAAGCATCCTGATCGCTCACCCCGTTGCTCTGCCCTGACCAGCCCCTTCACTTCTCGTCTTGAATTCTGGCTTTTCGCCTGCTCCGATGGTAACCGCGCTGCTACTGGTGTTCCTAGGAGTCCAGATCCAGAGATAAGGTATTCCCACGTCGCTATAGTGCTCGCAATTTTCCGTCGATCGACTCGATTCCTTCTACTTGCATGAGGAACTCAGCACCTCAACTCTACGTTCCCTCGTGCGTTACGTTCCCTAGCCAATTCCGCCGACTTCACTTATCGCTAATTATTTTAGGTATCTCTATAGTAAGCTTAGCCTCTCTCTATTCGTCTACTTCTTATATAGTATACGAGGACACGGTGAGCGGGGGGCCAGAAATGGCTCCCATTGCACCGCCGTCTTGCCGCCCTCGACCGCCTGCCCGTCTGCGCCATCCCCTTGCCCCTTCGGGTTTGGTGCCCTCGTCCGCGCGCCCGTTCGGGTTTAGTGCCCCCTCTGGCCGCTTTTACCGCCCCCAACCTGCACCTCCATCTATAAAACACCGCTCGTCCTTCTCGCAGCTTTGTCGACGCACTTTCTCTTCTTTTCCCTGCCTGAAGCCCTTTTCCTTCGGTACCCACAATCTCCAATGGACTGGCTCGCCACTTGATGCATCGCCCCCTTTCATTTCCGTCGCAGATGCTGCTCGATCCACCGCTCAGCCGCCCTGACCGGCGTTGCCTGAAACGCCAACTGACTGCTTACAATTTGATGCGTCGAGGTTATGAAGGTCTCGACAATACCACACGATACGTGGCTAGAATTACAGCAAAAAGTTGAATACTATGAAGCTATCGAGCACATCTCTTGTTCGCGATCCTTTCGCTGAGCGCCTCGCTCATTGCGCTGGCAGTATTCTGCGCATCCGGAGAACAATGTCTCGGAAGTCCTTGACACGCCCACCCCGATTTGCCACGGTCCGTTAGAGGTTGCATTGTACAGTTGCAGGTGCCCCCTACTCCGCTTGTTTAAGAGCGCCTCGGGACAAGATCGTCGTCATAGCCGGTTTCGCCTGACCTCTGTTACCTAGCCGACGAGATATCGGACGACGATGTCGTGATACAGGCCAATGGCGAAATTGACGCATTCTTGCCTGGTCTCAATCGGTGCCATGTACTGCATCACGAGGCCGACGATGGTCCGACGGCCCCTGATCATGCGCATATCTGAGCGATTGGAGGCTAAACTGACGACAACTGTGGAACCGGGCTACAGTGGACCGTCAATGAGGTGTACAGAAACCTTTGCAGGTGGCCTGCGGTCCCTTGATGTGCAACCGGTGTGGCTCCGCGCCTTGATGTGACGGTGAAACGGCTCGAGTTGAAGGACGTGGTGAATTCCCTGCGCCGCATCACGGGTAACGTTTGTCTATAAAGGAGGTGACTATCCCCTTCGAATGGCTCAATCGGACAGAAATCCATCAGTTCCCCTTTCCCTCCCCCATCCCCCCTGCTACACACTTGACCTCCCATCCCACCTTCCCTTCCCAAAGCAACACCTTCAGGATTCTTCTAGCCATCTACCTTTTTCAGCATGTCAAACACCAGTTTTCGCCTGGAATCGTTTCGTCCATGGAATCCTTTCCAAGACAAAGCCCAGCCTCTTCGTGATCCCCCCGGAGCTTGTCGCTATCCAAGTCCGGTCTCGATCGCTGCAACCCCGCCATCCTCCAATTCAAGCGATCAAGACCCACAGAGCTGCAAACATTATTTTAACAAACCAGAGCGACATCCCCTTCCTGCCCGCCCGCCGACGGAAGTCTGCTTGGGTGGTTTGCATTCGGAGACCCCAAACCCTCGACGAGAATTGGAGGGCTCAGGTCGGACAACTTCTGCTATCAATTATCCCCAGTCTTTCGGCCCTGAGAGCATTCCGCAATCACAAAGCATAGTGTGTGCCGATGACGTCGCTCCTGCGATGTTTGCTGATAGTGTCCGTCGGGATACTGAGCATCAACCCCTCGGTCTGGAATCGGACGGCTCGGAGCCTATCGTCTTTGCTGGTCAGCAACCTCAAACTGTCGATTCTGAAGACGATGCTCAGACTAGAGAGCTTTCAGTTATTGGAACCATTGATCCTGCAATCCTAAACGGCTATGACTCTCCGGATGCTGACCAGGTGCAAACATCGGAGAGTATTGCAACACACCGGGCAGACTGTCCCGCGAAGTCCACTCGCTCCCAGAAGAAAGCATCATCCCTTCAAGGCAGACGACAGAACTCGAAGGGGACCATGGGCACTGATTGCCAGTCAAAAACCACAAAACGTTCGGGTGTGGGGAAAAGGCACATGAACAATAGACCCGGCCGGTTCAATAAAAGTTCCAGTCATCGCCAGAGCATTTCTTTCCCTACAGTTCGTGCTCAATTCTCGGCTCTTTCAGTCGAAGACCGACTGCAGTTCCTATCCTGGCTGTTTGAGGGTGCTCTATCTCATTGCGCCTCTTCGCCTTCCAGCCCCGGTGCCGCTTCTCTGCCAAGATGTGTCTCAGGCCAATTTGATGACATAACCTACGAGTGTGATCACACAAGCTTGAACACTGATCTGGTCGAAGTGCAAGGTACGTCTTCGAGAAGAGGACTACCGTGGTCCGGGGAGGAAGATCACCTTTTGATGAAGCTAAGAGAAGAGCAAAAACTCGCTTGGTCGGAGGTGATCAAGCAGTTTTCACGAAAATTCCCCGGGCGGAGCAAGGGATCCATTCAAGTCTACTGGAGTACTAGTCACAAGAAAAAAAGGTCATCTGTTCCCTTACCCCTCGATTAATCTTATGAAGTTCTAGTCTTGCCTTTAATTGATTTGCGACAATGAAAATATCATAATATCTGCGTGTCATTCTGATAACAGTAATAGACGTACCTGTAGGTCTCTGCGCGTGTGCGTAGCTTTCAGGGTCGCAGATCTGCCACAGCGCTCTGCTATCGAGTAGCTCTGTCGCTATTGTTGGACATAATTGACATATTTGATAAAACCTTCTGCACTATCGAAATCGTCACATTTGTGGATTTGATCTATGGCATCAGATGAATCTTCGAAGACGTGCTGAAAAGGTCCATCTTTTTGCGTAGGGAGTGAAGATTGTGGTGATCAGGGCTCTGGAATTCGATCGGCCATCGTTTTTAATTTCATTCGAGATTGTTAAATAGGATTCAACCCAGTATTCACTTCCTGTTGACGTGATACAGTCACAGGGGATGATAGCGTTATTCAATATCCAAGTTCATTGCTGCATGATGTAGTAAACTAATCCGAGGAGCTATGTACTACGTGTTACGACATAATTTTTCCGGTATGACCTCAATTACCATACAAAACAAGGGGATGAAGCTGCTGCTGAATAATCAAATACGGTAATACAGTGCGGGGAACTCACGAAATTTACCCCACTTCAGTTGACGTAGGCTCAGGGTATGCTCAGGGTGGGCTCATGGTAGGCTCAGGGTAGGCTCAGGGAAGGCTCAGGGTGGGCTCAGGGTGGCTCAGGGTAGGCTCAGGGTAGGCTCAGGGTAGGCTCAGGGTAGGCTCAGGGTAGGCTCAGGGTAGGCTCAGGGTAGGCTCAGGATTGGCTCAGGGTGGGCTCAGGATTGGCTCAGGGTGGGCTCAGTTGTACTTCAATGACCCAACGCCTCATCTAATCGGTCAATGGCCACCACACTGTAGACTGCAAGGATGCTTGACATTGTCCTGTTCCTCAAGAGATCTGCAGCGCCAAGAAAGAGAAGAATTACAAGATCCCTACTTCCGTTGCTTTCACGGGACATATTTTATCCATTCTTCTACTACGTAGAGAATGGACAACTCTATATCTATCGCTGAATCTTTGAAGCGAGATAGAGAAATATTGCGAGCCTCTCCCACGAAAAAAATGGGAAACCATCCACGTTGTCTTTGATTTCCAATTGTATTGGCGCGGATCTTTAATGTAAGAGATGGAACTTCTAATCTTGGTGCGAGTAAAACAAGGAACCGATATCTGGAGAACTTTGAGACTAAGTACAAGGCAAGGTGATCAATGGTACTGTATAGCGTATTTCCAAAGATTTCATCCCCTAATCAGTTATGCCACCATCAAATCAAACCAGTGGAATTACAGCATAGATGAACTCCGGTGTGATAACGGTGCCCAAGTTCATTCCCCTGATAGGTGCGTAGAGCGCGTATTTATACCTTTGGGAAGAATGTATTCATCAATAGGTAGTCACAATGCCTTCTAACTGAAAAGAAAACAGCAGGGGTTATCTTGTCTTGTCCAGCTAAGATTCAGACATTACTCTGCTGAAAAGACGAGCAGTCCATTCCAAAGATCTCGCAATATCTTTAGCAAAATTGAGGTCGAATATATGCGAGTTGTGCTTCTTGAGGTTATCATGTACTACTGACGGTGGTGAAAGGGGGTCTCTTTCTCTCAGCGAATGGCTTCCAGGAATTGGTCTTGGTGGTATAGTGAAAGTGATGAGGAAAACAGCGGGGAACTATTACTGTAAGTGCAAGAAGTGTGCACAAATTGCTTGAACTTGGTGATTTACTATCCTACCGAAAGTCTTTTTGGTCCTCTAATTTTACTTTCCAGTAGAAAATCGAGCCCAGGGTAGGCAACGCGGGTCCCAGGGTACTATTAGTAATTTGTAATTCCCAAGGAACTTCTCCTGTCAGAGCTCAAGCATCTAAATAATGCCGGTGTTTGGTTGCTGGCATATGCGACAACCCAGACATCCGTAGTCTGTTGCCGCTCTGAGAAAATCCTTTATGTGTTACCACGGGCCTTTGAATGCATGATTGGTGCTCCGAGAAACATGCCGATTACTCCTAGGACGAAAGAACCCATTCCTAGGAACTTATCTGGAATCAACAAACGGACTGTAATCATCAAATCTGGTTACATATTTTGCCTTACTGTAGACTTTGAAACCAACAGACACTATAAATTCTGGTTTTCCTCTTCAAACAGATCTTTCGCTTCTACCGGTACAGCTTCAGTTCAACTTAAACGTGTTATGCTACAACAATCGCCTCTGCATACTGGATTCCTCTGCGTCGCAGTACCACTCGCCCCGAACAGAAACCACCTTTCTCAATACACATTCCGCTTCTGCGCCTGCTGAGTAGAGCACGTGACATATGATATTGCTGTGCATCGGAAGTGACAGTCTGTCACCGATTGTTGTGTCCACGCTTCCTAGAGCTATCACACATCTTGCTTAACAGGTCGAAAACATTGGTGCATGGCTTCCAATATTGATTGGTCCAACCACAATGCCTCTTTACTCCTGCCAGTCATGCCGCAATGCGAAAATTCGATGCAATCGTGAAGTTCCCCATTGTCAAGCTTGTGTCAGGCGTGGTAAATTGTGTGTCTATGAGATGAAAGGGTCTGACCGGAGACCTGCTCTCTCAGAACGGCCAAATCAGCAAACGCAAAAGCAAGAGGGTGGATCTGGTGAATATCAAATTACATGGGAAGTACAAGAACCGCCAAACGAACAGCCTTTGCAACACGGAACGAAAACAGCTGAGGCGATGCAACATGGTGCAGATGATGAACATATCCAGCACTTGGAAAAAGATGGTTCCGAACAAGACCAAAAGCCGCCTCCTGAGATGCTGCCAAATATTGTCGCGGCTTCGGTGGCGGAGGAAGCTTCGGTTTCCCAAACAAATGGCCCTACAGCTGCTGAAGATATTGCGGAACGGCCTCGAAGCCTGTCAACCTCTCAACCTACAAAGCCTTTTGCGCAGATGAGCCTTCCGGTAATAATCGAAACTTTAGAAGCAATTATGACTAACGGCTAACTGTTGACTAGACCTCTTTGCCTCCAAGGCCGAATTTTGAATTTAGGATAGCTGGGAAACACATTTACGGTCCACACACAGTCCACCAACTCTTGTTGGTTTTAAGTTACCTTTTCATTTCTGCAATGCTTCCTACAGATGAAGGAGCTCTGTGGAAGGTCATATGTCGCCGCGCCCGTGACTGGGAAGAGAGCTTCGTCTTGCTCCATGGTCATGTTCAAGGGTGGCTAATTGGTATCCGCGAAGCTTTGACTGAGTCCGATGGGCTGCACACAGTAACATTGGAAGACATTGTGCTCCAAACAAGATATATATTGTTCATTATTGGGCAAAATGCATCCCCTCATTCGAGCTTTCTAGCTGAAAACTCGCAAACCGAACACCCTCCGTACCGGCCGTTTGGAGTGAGGGCAAGCGTCGCATTGATTTGTCATGTCTTTGAAGGCATCCGGGCTGGTGAACTTGAGGGATATGAATCAAAGGAGATCTGGACTCGCGACCAAAGCTTTCTGTCAACGATGGCATGCCGGCTCAAAGAATCGCCATTGTTTGGCGCCAAGGTCTCAATGCATCATTTGCAGTCTATGATACTAAGCCTACAGAAAGCTTTTCAGTGTGAAGAAATCCGTGTTTCCAGCATGAAACCCATGATTTTGAGAATTGAAAGCCAATTAGAAGTGGCGAGATATTACCGCCGGGCATTTCTAGCTTTCAACCCGATGCTGTTGCCAAAGATATTGGACTCATTCGGTGAAGCTAATATCTCTATCCTGTCTGATCCACACCAACTTTGCAATATGGAATGGAGACTTGAAAGAAGTAAGTAAATTGATGTTTAGACTGATTCGGCATTTGACATGGGTATAGCCAATCTGGCCTTGCGTCTGGCCGACATTTTCACGTCACTTACGCCAGAGCGCCTAGACATTGCTTTCAAAGTCACCCGTGAGATCCAGCAGTCTAAGGCGGATAAAGTCGTTGCCATTGAGATGTTTCATGTCAAGTCCTTCGAAGAAACTTACAAGTTAAACAAAAGCTGTAAGTCACCGCATTACAAATTGTGCCGAAAAGTCTTCTAACTGTTGCAGACCCCACCATTGTTCGGGTTTTTCATGTTTGACAGTGACATTATGGGATGGATTGGAACCTCAATATAGCCCTTTTGGACCCTATATACCGAGATGACGCGAAAGTTGAGGTTGTTCTATAGAAACAAAAGGCGCGAAATTCTCGAATATATGAATGGAACGTGAAGATTAGCGGAGAATGAGATGGACTGTCCATAATTTCGGTTTGTAAACTCATGGATCAGCCATCTTTAGATTGTAATGTTCTTATGGGCAGTACTGTATTGTTGATGGACCGCACTGAATGAGGGTGAACGCGGTGAATGAACACTGGTGATGAAAATTCGATTAGATTTGTCAAACTAAATCTGTTCTAGAGAGGCCACTTGAACAATATCTGTGTCAGTGAGAGAGGGGCAGTGTTTATTGGATGTATAGAACCATGTTCAATAGCTCCATCGACATCATCAATTGCGGTTCATGCTCTTGCGGAAGTCTGTTTGCCTTTGTCATATTCACCGGAAGGCGAATTTGAATTTCTGACTGGAGGAATGAATACAGTACGGGGCTCGCACTCAATTACTCTTAATAAAAACGCAGAGAAGTAAAAACTCAGCTAAAAATATCGTGTGTTGATGATGTGATGTGTCTTCACTATACTTGCACTAAAAAGTCATTGAAATCAATGCATATAAATATTGCTTGCTCCCTGCCTTTGACCGGCCTTTGAACTTTACGAACTCCCACTTCACAACTCAGTTACCTACTTCGCTCTCCAACTCCAACCTAGAGTCCACAATTTACTCCAACGTCCCGAATGAAGCCCCTCACATGCCTTTCCCTACTGGCTGCCTCTGCTATCGCCGCACCTATCGCCATTTCTTTCCCCAAACACTTCCACCTCAAGTCCAGAGGCGCCACCAACCAAGAGCATAACAACCTCTATGTTTACGCATACCACACGGGCCCAGGCCTCAATGATGCCGCTCTGACCAAGGATGTGAATACTGCAAGCTCTATTTTCTTAACTGGCACAAAAGCCCTCTTCAATTTCAACACTGAATCCCCTTGGGGAGTCGTCGCCACCGGCGATACCAAATATACCTGTGAGTACTCGCCCCTGGAACGTCGCATACTGGTTTGAATACGGACTAACGAACTTTGTCAAGCCTGGGATCCGATCTCGATCAACGCATGCCAAGGAAGTAATGGATTCTCTGTCAAAGGCAACAACTTCCAGTGGTCAGAAGACAGCAGCTTCGGTGGATGGCTCGGTAAGGCCCCAGCGTCGTTGCTCTCCCCCAGAAGAAGATTTAGTCCTAACATTCGATAGTCTGCGACTGGTATCACAATGTGCCCCAGTTGTTCTACTTGAACCGCGATCATGACGCCGCTATCCCCTCCAGTTGCAGCAAGGTCCAATTGAAGGTGGAGTATATTAAATAGACACGGTAGCATTGAATTTGATCGCTTTGCATAGCACTACATGTGATGATTGTTTAATGACTTACATTCTACTAGATGGTAGCAAGTTTGAGTGAAAAGTTGCGCCGAATTACCTTTAAAATTGGACGTGGCTTGTTTCTGTGCTATGCAAATTCTGCTAGTAAAGCATCGGGATACCAAATGGAAAAGACACTAGTAGGAATAAAAGGTGATGCGCGAAGCACCGTGTCATATTATGGTTGAACTCGACTGACTCCACCTCGAGTTGTGAAAGTCATGTACTTGTTGATGGCTCTATCTGCCTTGGGAACGCACATACTTGCCCTAGGAGTTGTCTTGCCCCCGGAGTCTTGGTCGGCTATTCCCAGGAGCAACATGGCTGCCAGATCATAGTTGGTTATGATTAGGAACGTGTGGAAGGGAGTTGCATTTCCGACCCTCAGGGGTTGTTATTGCGACATGATTCGGCTGCGCCGAAAGCTACAAAAGAAAAGCTCAACCAGCGGAGTCTCTTTTGTGGTTCTACGAGCGCTGGAGCCTAGATTCATCGGTTACAGTCCGCTATTATTGTCCGATATGATAATGAGTGTTCTCATTCCAGCACCTTTGGCGATGTACGTGTGGTGAACGGTGTCACATATCAATGTCGATACTGTATCAACGTTAATAATAAAACACCAATGAACACCGAAAGCATGTGAATCATCTGCCCATAGAAGATATCTACAGTACGTCCCGAAACTGGTGCAACCGCCTACACTCTTCAGGTGATTCTCTAGCCCCACCGCCAAGAGACACTAGAACGTATTGGGAATAACCCAGGAATATCAATATTCCTGTACCAGTCTCGATACCGTGATTTACTATTATTAAAATACGGTGCCTCGTCTCGTAATTGTATTGGCGATCCAAGGGAACTAGAATTTTCCATGGAAATGCAAACAAGGCAAACAATAGAGCTGAGGAGTTCCTCGACAATCTGGCGACCTGTCACCTCCCTCCCGCTCCTGTCCAAGTGACGGTCTGGGGAGCTTACTCGGCACCAGACCTTGCAAATAGTGACTTGTATTACTTGGTTGCTGTCCCTGCAGACTACTCATGAACCTGCTTATCATAATACTCAGCCTGTCAGCCACAGTCCTCTCTTGACGTCCTGTAACACACTTGGTGGAAGCTAACACACAACCATGTTAATAGACTCCTCGGTGGCATCTTCTGCCTTGGGGGGATGACTTACACTCCTTTCAACAATGATGATGATGATGATGATGCTTACCGACCTGAACTGCCCAATCTATGGGAACGGACTCCCTCGTATGCCCCCACCCCTGGTTACCCAGACCGCGAATGGACGCCATCAGTAATCTGTCCTTCACCCGATCCCGAGGACATAGTTGGTGAATGTTCACCTCCCTTGCATCAACACCCGTCCGACCATCAGAGTTTTGATCCTGTGGTTGAACGTGCAGATGGAAATGCATGGGATGAACAATCTCCGGACTGTATCCACTACCAGATCGAGTGGAGGGTTAAATTGAACAATCGAGTTGTGGTCAAGGATACAAAACAAGACCTGACTCAACCGCCTAGATCCTACTGGGAACAGATAAAAGAGGACGCTTGTAATATTCTGCGACGGAAGACAGCCCGTGGCCGACGGGTGAGACTAGATGATACTGACATGGTCTTATCGGTGAACTCCCAACGGGACATTGACAAACATTTTGAAGGCACTAGTGTTGATTGGACAGCGGTGGAGAAACAGCTGCTAGCGTGGGCCTCTCTATTTCGTCGAGGCAAGACGATCCGGCTTCAGATAACGATCAACTACATAGAGGACAGTGGGTCTCTTCCTTCTAGAACAGACAAGAGAGGAAAGTCATCGGTGACTACAGTACGTCCCGAAACTGGTGCAACCGCCTACACTCTTCAAGTGATAATTTGGCCCCACTGCCAAGAGACCCTAGACCATATTGGGCCCCTATTCGGAATAACAATATTCCTGTACCAGTCACAATACCGTGATTTACTTTCATTAAAATACGGTGCCTCGTCTTGTAACTGTATTGGCGATCCAAGGGAACTAGAATTTCCATGGAAATGCAAACAAGTCAAACACTACAACAAATGAACTGCCATATCTTCACCATAATATCAACGCCCCGCATTTCAGCTGGAAGCTTTTCAGCCCGCTGATCCTCACGTTGGACCCGGGTACATAAACCACACCTGAGTCATGTTCTATACGTTCACAGATCTCCCGAAACCACTACTAATAGTAACAATCTCCATCTATATCGATATCGTCATGGCGACAGCAGTTTCATGTACAGTCAACGACGCAGTCTTCTGCGAGTATCATGTCGCGGAAGTCGTATGTATCTGCCCATTTACGGATTGCGATGCCCAGAAAATTTTGACGAAGCATCCTCCAGTGTAATGAGTGCGATGCCGATTATCGAGAGGAAAACGATTCATTTTACGGGGTGAGTATATCAACAATGGCTCCGCCATTTTTCCATCTCCCATTACGTGCTACTGAATACTCATGACATAAATCACTTTAGCTAAGCGACGCTGAAGGATACTTGGTAAATGAAGTCTGTTTTTATGTAGTTAAAGTGTGAGAGGTGCAGTCATGAGAAATGAATGATATATGTGGTTGATCTAATAAAACTAGATCGAGATAACACAATCCATCTCTTCGAGGTCGAGTGCCTGCTCCTGTGATTCTTTGAAATGGGGATTGTTAAAAATTCTTGTGAGGACAGGTGATTCTGCACATAGCAAGTCTGGAAACTCCCGCAGGGACTGAGCACTCCCGCAGGACTGAGAAGCCAAGACAGGCCAGTCCGAGAAAGAAAATTTAGAAGGCACACGCTTTCTCTGACTTTGTTCGTTTCAGGGCATTCGTTCATAAAATACATATTAAAAATTAGTAAGATTATCTTAAGTTAATGATAAGGAGGATATATTATTTACTTAAATAACAGGTTAATATTGTTAGAAACGCAGAAGTATAGTTTAGTCGAAAATGTAGGAGAAGGGTTTGGTCGAAAATGCAGTCATTATTTTTGACCAATTCCTCATTGGGAATTTCGGACCAAACCACTAATCCAGTTAGAAAACTTCAACCTCCCACCACGCATTTAATAAAATAGATAAAAATAAATGGGTTTCACATATAGATTCATAATAGATAGGAGAATAAATGAAAAATATAAAAATAGTAAATATCATCAGATAGAGGGTGTCGTATGTGCCAGTATTTGGCTAGTAGAGAAAGAGGCGGAAGTGGCAATCTAGGACGAGGACTAGTGGGAAAGCGGAGAGTTGGCAGACGATCTTGCCAGATCGCCAGATCTATCAAGCAATTCTACAGGATTTGATGTATCATTACAAATTCATTACAATACGTTGACAACTTAGTATAATCATTACGAACTGTTTTCTGCCCAATTTACAGAGCGGTGATACTAATCAGGATTAGCGTATCACGAAATTATTTTCCGGGAATCAAGTCGAAAGAGTTTGGGGTCAAACTGATTTCGAAAACTACTGTACCTTCCAAATGCTCATAGGAAACCCACCGTAGGGTGATCCAAAGGAAAGGTAGACTGAATAAGACGTAGATACCCGTAACGCGATCGGCGGATGACAATAATATGTACATGTAAAAGGAGCACTATCTGGTAAATTTCCAATTCTGCATCGTTTACAGGTAGATCTTTGGCAGTGAGGTTCGTGATGGCGTTATATTATATTACTTCTTGCGTATGTTACAGAGCTTCGCCTTGTCCGTCTTCTCCTTTTTTACAGCAATACTATGATTGGCATCCTTTAATTATAATACACTATTGTGCGAAGGAGACGTAAGTTGTCGCTTACTTTTCTGCGTTATAATAGCGCGTATATAGCGTTTATTTTAGCAACAGTTTTAGCAGCAATACTAGTACTCTCAGAGGCTATCTAAGCGTGATGTAAGACACGCCTAGAAGAAGACAACACTTATGCGAACACGACCAGTACAGAACCGGACAGCTCTGGATCCAACAGTGGACACGTGACCCCCAAGGAGATTCGACAGATCATTGAACAACTGCAACACACCATCAATAAGCAAAGCGTGCTGATCCAGGCGACTAGAACCGAGCTGCGGGAAGTGAGACACAGCCAGAGCGAGCTACAGAACCAGAATGAAACGCTACGGGAAGAGATTCAAGCGAAACGTGAGGGAGATTAGGTTGAGTTCCTACCGTGAACACAGACGAGCAGGGGTCAGCTGGGTGGGGCTGACCCTACACAGACACCCCCGCCCGGACTCAGTTCCCTACAGGGTGATGACGTGTCTAGTGACGCCATTTACCAGCGGAGTGGGAAAGTGCAGATGCAGAAACTCCATTCAGCGGGATGATGCATCAATCATATTCCAAAAACTGGAGAACCCGGGAAAAGCCGGGCCCTAGTTCGTGATGATATAAAGAGGTCCGCTTGCGCTCATCTCCACGTAGTATTATAAAAGGCTATATTCCAAAAGTTGGAAGCAATATAATCTTTTATTTAATTCCTTGCGAAAGCCTATTATACTTCAAAACAGACAAACATTCGCTTCAACATCAGCCCATCATGGCGGAGAAGTTCATTGTAAGACACTCTCATTCACACCCTATGGAGATTTCATTAATTAGTTTTAGGTTGTCTTCAAAGACAATGTTACACCAGATGTGATCGACCGTTATGCAGCAAGGGTCGAGGAATTAGGTGGTATGATGATTCATAGATATGATGGTACAACTTTGAACGGATTCGCGTTCGTGTTAACCTTAACCCCCACTTCACATATAAGTATGCTGATTACAAGACCAGCGCCGATCTTACCGAGCAGTGTCTGACTTCGTTGCAAGGAGACGATCTCATTGACTATGTCGAACCCTCGGATTGACGTTTATCGCCTTTAAAACCTCGAAGTGAATGTGAAGGGAATCATTTTGCTGTCAAATCGGTGAAATGGCCAGGTGTCCGCTTACTTGCAGGAAAGTGTTCTACAAACTATGCTAGCACAGTACGGCTGGTTAGGTGAATTTAATGGTGAATCTTACCTTGAAACCATAGAAATACAAGTCATGTTTGCCTGACTTACTCAGATCTGAGCTCACAACTTTTGCAGCTTATTGTACAGCTTATATTCAGTATTCGGGCGACATGCTTTACGGCTAGCCGCGGACCCCTTTTGAACCACTAAACCTACCACAAAAAGTAGATATTTGGGGCTGCCAAACACTCTTATATTACGGCGTACCTAGTACCACAACAATCAAGATTTACTACTATCGAAAATTCAGAGTGGAAGGTGTACTTTTACGGAGTAGCTATGTTACCGCACAGGGGCTTCGCACACTGGGCCGGGTTCGATTCTAGAGATTTGCCACCAATCAACCGAAAGCGGTCGGAGACACCCGCACCGCTCCGTAGAGATGGCTTAGCGGTACATAATGATCGAGGCAGTCGTGATTAGGTCGGGTTGTCTCGGGCGGGCATAAATGTTTCGTCTATACCAACCATTGCTACACTGCTACAAATGGAGACGAGTGAGATATGTAGGCCAGTACGGGGCACCTGCAGTCTGAACATGGTGATGTAGGTCTCCTTGACAGAAGGCTTCAGCACAAAAAAATGGTCTGATCTTCCTTCTCTACGTCATCAGTGAAATTTGCAACTTGCCGAGATATCGATGAATTTGATTTCGAATAACTCCGAAGTACGAAGCAATGTGCGCAGTGCTACACGGGCGGAAGATCTGATCAGCAGTGTTGACGATCTTGGCAAGAACTCCACCTGAATGGGAGGCCTGCGCTAAGTTCACTCCCTCATCTTTACAGCTTGCTTGGCATCTAGAAGGGGCAAGGTGCATGTCGATCATTCATTGGACGGACGACCCACAGTTTATTCTTCCTAGCGGCGTTCGGCCCTCCCGAGGAGATGGTGATCGCTCTAACCCTGAGCGAACCCGCTGATTTCTGCAGTGCATGACGTAGATATAAACCGCACATCATTCCTGCTTTTCCAAGATATACGCAGTTCAGCTGAAGTTCTAGTCGCCACTTTCCTCCAACTCATCTATTCGAAGAAAATTAGCTATTGACCACCGCACAAACAACACCGTATTCAACGTTACTTAGTTTTTACTCCCAATATCTGTTCAAGCCACTTACAATCCAGACTGTGACCAAAACTTTCCTCGTCTCTATCACATACTGTACAACAATCCTATTAAGGTTGATATGTCTTTCATGGTGGAAAAAGTCAAAATCTTCTTTTTGAAGGGGAGCCGATCGAAATCATGAATGGGCAGCAGCATACTATCCCGTCAAAAAAGGCACAGAGAGTTGTCGTTTTTTCTAAAGATGGGAGCTCACGCCTCTACAATGCGAGTCAAGGGTATGACTTCAAAGAGAATGTACCTGTTACATTTAGCGGTAAGCGTACGACCTGTCTTAATATCTGGAGAACCCTTGCTTACTATAAACTAGGCCCAACACAAGATGGCGTGATTTCTGCTCTCACTCCGGTAGGACTGGGAGGAAAATGGAGGGCTGTGGAATAATCTTGCCGAGATGTTCTATTCCTGTATCCACTCACAAATATATCTCTTTTCATTAGATTTGCGGGTAGAACACAAATTCAAGCCTGCAAGCAAATTTAAATATTGTAGTCGCCAATGTAACTCCCGAACTAAAGCAGGTCAGAAAGCAGGTCCGGGAAATACATAAGCATGTGTCGGTCCGGGCGGAAAAATGATTTGATAGTCAATTTAATGGGATTGCTTTAAAGTTAAGCAGCGAAACTGTCTCGAATTTAGTCACGCTACATCTCCTCTATAGTCAACCCTGCGTGACGGAATGGCCTTCTGCGCTTTCCTTCCTCGCGCCGACCCATCAACACACCATTCGGGAAGGTGTCAAAATCTGGTTCTGGATTTTCTTCGTAGGAATACCAATACGCCGGATAAAAGCCTTGAGCTCAGCGAAAAACTCAATAGGATTCAAATCAGGAGAATATGGAGGCAGATACACTAGCGTTACGCCAGCTTCTGAGCACATCTGTTCAATTCTGTCCGAGTAATGAAAGGATGCATTATCCATCACTAGCACAGACTTCGGTTCAGACAATTTCCCACAGTGCTGGAGAAACTGTTTGATAAAATCCTCAAAGACGGATGCGTCAGTTGAACCCTGGAACACTCTAGACAAAACAATGCCGTCTTGTATATACGCAGGCAGGGTTTGATAGCGCTGATCACGATGAAATTTCGACAATTGAACCGGTGCAGTACCAAGGGGAGACCAACCCGTTCGCTGGAAGCCTATTCGTTTATCACATCCAGATTCATCAACATAGACAAGATGGTAAGACTTGAAGTCTGATATAAAATGATGGTATTCGTCCCGGAGATCAAGGTTGCACTCTCGGGCCTTGATATATGCCGTATTTTTTGACCAGCCTTTGGATATGAGGACGCGACTTACGCTAGATTTCGTCGCTTGAAGAGCGAATTCGTCCCACAGTAAAACCACCATCTCTTCTAGATATAAGGTAGTTTTTTCAATCACATAATCACGCAAAGTCTCGAGCATGACTGGAGTGGTCGTCCGCCTTTAATTAGCGGTGCTTTGACGCTGCCAAACACTCTTATATTGGAAAAGATTTTTGAAATGATGCTCTTGTTGCAGCCAGCGACGCGTGCCATCCCCCTCAGTTATAGATAGTTCGTCACTGTGGATCATGTCATAGATAAGCTCATGTTTGGAAGAGACTAGGTTTGGAGCCATCTTTGGTTGGACCACTGGTGATTGATTGTCAAAGTGCCTCCCGAGGAAAATGTGCTGCGGGTGAGGGGCATGGAGATGTCAAATGTATTGAATTTACAAGCTAATACACGCCTAAACTTACTATGTAATATGCTTACGAAGAAATACCTGCACAACTGTCGGAATAATTCCAAATATAGACTAAGGTTTCTTGGCAGTGGGGCTAAATAATCACTGAAAGAGTGTAGACGGTTGCACCAGTTTCGGGACGTACTGTATCTGAGCCGTGTTGCTCGCATCTTTGATAGTGGGACTTGGTTAAATTTGCTCAGTGCAAACTCGTTTTTGATCGGCCGCGTTGATCCACCAAACAGTGGCAGTTGTCGCACGGTTGGAAACAGATCCTAACCTTGTTGGCAAAATAAGCTCAACAGAGGAGACAAAAAATTGGTGGCTACATTTTCCTGAGGAACGGCTCGGGAGTTTGTCAACCAACAGCAAAGCATAGCTTCCTCGTCTCACGATTTCACCAAAATTGAAATGGCCTATGTACAACCTATCACACATCTTGGAGATGTTGATAGTATATTTGCCCCGTTCTACAGGACAGTAAACCCTGGGAACGCACGGGGGGATTCCAGGACCCGCTTTACTCCCAAGACATCGGTCAAGTTTTCCGAGGCCGTCAACCTTAAAGATAAGAAGTGTGCTTCAACTTGAAACATTGTTATCCAGTAAATTCGTATAAGGATTGCCACTAAGGGAGCAGATAATTAAAAGGGGAACTGGGGCGGCTCAGTATCAGCTGCGCTGCTCTTTGTAAGGCGGTCTTTGTTTGAAGAGCACACAGCACATATAAGCTTCACGGCGCCCGAAGATATTGGCCTGCTTCATCTCTCCCTGCTGCTTCTTTACTTTGTTCAACTGTTCCCATGAACGAGACCTGCCTCACCTTCTTGCATTCGGTAAATCTGTTCTTGCACACACAAAATGCCTCTGAATACTGCTGGGGCCGTGATCCGGATACGTCTCGTCATTTTCTTCCTTACCACCACCTGGCTGGCCCTTGCCAGTCTCAGTTCGGCCATTATACGCTTTGCGGTCGTCCTGAAAGACCGACCGCGCAAAATCTGACCTCGTCACCCCGAGCGACTCTATTTTGGACATCACATTCCAAAACCTCATGGACAACGTCGTCGAGGGCATGGTGATTGTGGCCCTCATCTCAGCCATGTTTTCCATCTTCGGGTTCTTCCTTGTGATCTACCCAAAGTGGCTACAAGAGAACTGCAACATTCGAGTTTACTACGGTTGCGTTCAAATCGTCGTGAGCTTGGCCGTTCTCTCCCTAGGGGGTTATGTTGCCAGCCACGTCCACGGTTTTCAGACATCCTTCGAGTTTTTTGACAGTGAGGGCCACTTTCCATACTACAAGATTATGTATTATGGGGCCGTTGGCCAGGCCGCTTTCGGATCTCTAGTGGTCATCTTGTCTCTCGTACGTTTTGTCGTACGTGACTTATAAGGTCCCTAGCAGAATACGCACACTGAACCGACAAAACAGTGAAAGTGGCGGTTCGAAGTGCTTCGCCAAGTAGGGCCGTGAAGGAACTAGGTAGGGAGCATTTCGAATGAATATTATCGCAAATGTTCATGATGAATTTTCGATGGATGAGTGAAGGAGATGTGGAATTCGAAAATATTAGAGAAATACGACGGTCAAAGTCATGGAAAGGAATGTATCTACTCCAGAGTTGCTAAGATAATTTAGCAAGTGAATTTAATGATTGGAATTAAAGCGTGTTCATCTCTTGATCTGACTAGCCGGCCCATCGTGGCCAGTCTTGGAGCAGTATTCTGAGTAGCTTGATGTAAAGGACAAGTAAGATACAGTTACAGGAAAGTGCAAAACCAGCTTCACCGTTTCACTCTTCCCTGCATTCTGGGCCCCACTGCCAAGACGCTAGCTCAATAAACCGAGTGCAGAATATAGGAATAGTAAATAGTTCAAACGCCTTTACTATAATTTTATCTAATCAAGCTTTATCATGTACTCAACTCAATTTGTTAAAAAAGAAAGGAACGACTCTCGGAATACGAAAGGGGCTTCATAGTTTCAGTCTAAGCGACGATGTCAACGTCTCTGAGCAGACGATGACTTTTATAAGCTTCTAAAAATGGACACGCAAAGAAAACGGAGAATGGAGATAATTTACACAATTCACGCACGAAACTTGAGGAAGGAAATCCGCCCTGATTTGTGTCCTAAAGCAAGTGCACCACGCTTGGTCGCAGAGCACATAGGCCGGACCTCGGTAGGAAGCCACAGAACCTTTTCTCCATTCAATTTGATCCACTGCCTGTGCTCAATGGAGATATTCAAATTCATGCAATGTGAATTGAGCCTAGGACAATCATTCTTTCGTTGAATATCGAGGAGGCCTAAGTTTGTGTTTAGATATGGACTATCTTGAATAAATTCAAGATGAGTGGCGTCCCCTTCCACATTCCAAGTCTGCTGTAAGTCGCATTTCGTAGTATCCCAGAGCCGCACTGTTCTATCATAGGAGCCGGACGCCAGTAGCCGCCCTTCAAGTGAGAAACTCACCGAACAAACTGTGTCTGAATGGCCCTCGAAGGTCTGTTGAAGGGTACCCGTCGAAAGGTCCCAGAGCCGCACCGTTTGATCATTAGAGCCCGTTGCCAGTAACCGCCCATCGGGTGAGAACGTCACTGACTTAACCGAGTCTAAATGGCCCTCGATGATATATTGCAGAGAACCCGTCTTGAGGTCCCAGAGCCGCACTGTCAGATCGCGGGAGGCGGACGCCAGTAGCCGCCCGTTAGGTGAAAATGCAACTGAATTAACTGGATATGAATGGCCTTCGAGAGTTTGTTGTAGGGCGCCTGTTATGGAGTCCCAGAGCCGCACTGTCTGATCGCAGGAGCCGGACGCCAGTAGCAGCCCGTTAGGTGAAAAGGCTACTGATGTAATTGAGCGCAAATGGCCCCGCAGGGTCCGTAGCATGGCCCCTGTCGTAGGGTCCCAGATCCGCACTGTTTTATCATAGTGACCAGACGCCAGCAACTGTCCGTTAGGCGAGAAGGCTACTGACCAAACTTCGTCCACATAGTCATCGCGACTTTCTTTTGGGCCTCTTATCGTGGGGTCCCAGAGCCGTACCGTTCGGTCGTTAGAGCCAGAAGCCAGCAGCCGCCCATCGGGCGAGAATGCTACTGACCAAACCCAGTCTAGATGGCCTTCAAGAGTATGTTCTAGATCGCCTGTTGTAGGGTCCCATAATCTTATTTTTTTATCATAGGAGCCAGACGCCAGCAGCCGCCCGTTAGGCGAAAATGCTACTGACCTCACCCATGTTAAGTGGTTGCCGATAATTTTCAGTGGGTCGCCCGTTATAGTGTCCCAGAGCCGTACTGTTCCATCGTAGGAGCCAGACGCCAGCAACGGGCTATCGGACGAGAAGGCCAATGACTGGACTGAATGTGTATGGCCTTCGAGGGTCCGTTGAAGAGTGCCCGTCGTAGGATCCCAGAGCCGCACTGATTGATCATCGGAGCCGGACGCCAGTAGTCGTCCATTGGGCGAGAATGTCACTGAGTTAACGTAGTCTAAATGGCCCTTCAGAGTCCGTTGCAAGGCACCCGTCGTAGGGTCCCAGAGCCGTACTGTTTTATCATAGGAGCCAGACGCCAGTAGTAGCCCGTCAGGCGAAAAGGCTACTGATGTAATCGAGTGAAAATGACCCCGCAGGGTCCGTAGCATGGTACCTGTCGTAGGGTCCCAGATCCGCACTGTTTTATCATAGGAGCCAGATGCCAGTAAGCGCCCGTCAGGTGAGAACATCACCGACCAAATCAAGTCTGAATGGCCTTCAAGAGTCTGCTGAAGGGAGCCAGTCGAAAGGTCCCAGAGCCGCACTGTTTGATCATCGGAACTGGAGGCCAGCAGCTGCCCGTCAGGTGCGAAAGTTACCGACCAAACCAAATCTGAATGTCCTTCAAAATTTTGTAATTCTGCGCTCCATGTTTCCTCCACTTGCGGTAATTGGCATAACCAAATAGGAAGTTCTGTGTTGAACTCTCTACGAATGATTGCCATTCGAGGTGCAAATACCAAGCTTGCACAATAAATCTGAAGAGGCGCCTTATCGGCTATATGTCGATTTTTAAGAATAAAGCGCTTTGCATCATGTACAAAGACAGCGAGTGCGGAATCGTTATTGTCCTACACCCTATTAGTATAGATCACTAATTCACGAATAGCATCGACTCTATGACTCACTAATATAGTCGTGTGAAGGAGATCAAGCATACCCACCACCTCCGATATAAGACCAAGCAGGCTCATGGCTTCCACCCAGTGCAAGAAATGCTTCTGGAGGAATAGTCGCACTTCTTCTATCTCAGAATGAAAAGCCTGACTATGTTCAAAATGGTATATCCAGTAACGACAAGAGTATTGTAATTCCGGTGGTAGATGCTGGCGAATATCTTGAGGGTCGATGTCTGCCCTATGCGTTCCAGGGCTCGCTAGATTGCATATATCTTTCTGCAGGCGACTCCGCATAGTTTTGAGACACGACTTGGCAATGTCTTTATGCTTTCTTGGCTCATCAACAGTAAACTTGGGCCTAGGCTGGACCAAAAAGTCCCGAAATGATAGATGTAAAATCCTAACAGGCTGATCTCGGTCATCAGGAATGCTTAAAACCGACCGGAACGAATCCAATCGATTGCTGATCTGATCTGCTCCTATCCCAAGAAGAAGCGACAGCGCATTTATAGAAAGTGGAACAGCAAGAAGGATGATGACACCGACTATTCCCTGGAACTCTTGCAGGAGCTGCTGCTGCTCCAACTCATCACTCTCTTGATCGTCCAGTAGTCGCGTCAGAATCGGCAGGTATGTCTTGTCCATTCTTGATACATATTTGGCTTGGTCCATTATAAGCTCTGCGAGGCGCAATTTGGGTTCGCATTTTGATTTTTCAATGTGACGGCACACGGTGGCAGCCGAAATAAACAGTGGAACGGACATCGCAACCAATTTTTCAATGACGTCATCGCCGGGCCAGTCTGGGGAAATATTTCTGTCGTGTTTGATCTTCGTAAATCGGTCTTGTAGGAACAAACGTATATCATGTTCTGTCACTTCTTCGGGTACCTCGTGAAGAGCTACGTGCTGGTAATCATGATCCGCGATATCTGAAAAACCGAGGCTGATGGGGAGTTCAGGCCTACTAGTCAAGAAAATCCGAAGGTGAACCGTTTTTGCGTTTTGTAGAAGAGGCAGTAATCGAATTATGTTTCGGACATCTTCATCACGTTCACATTCGTCTAAAGCGTCGATCACCATCACTGCGATTTGAGGTTGTCGGCCGAGTTGGTTGAGATTGAGCAGTGGTTGAAGGAGTAATTTCTCAAACTGCTCCCTAAGCGATTTTGACGCAATGTCAGGGTCATGACGGAGTGCCTCTTGTACGCCAAACCTCATTCCAGAAATCCTGAGCATTAGTTGCCTCGTTAGTGTTGGGAAAAACTTCTTCGCGTTGCCTCGGTCCCCTTCGCCCCTCTTAAAAAAGAAGCTGGCACCTAGATGGTTGGTGTCCTTGAGCGACCTTGCCACAGTCCGAGATATCGTAGATTTTCCTGTCCCAGCCATTCCCTTTAACCAAAAAATGCTTTTTGGGGAGGGCGAAATAACCCATTCCATTATCTGCCGGATCAGCTCGGTCCTGGTGCCTTGGAGACATTGGACTTCGTCTCGATCGGAGAATGACTCAAACCCTGCCTCCATTGCACCATCCAACTGCCCCAGATCTATATCCTGAGCCAGGCCAACCATCAGGGAGCTATGCAGTCTTGAGTCAATGATACAGAGTCATGATATCGTGTTCGATAAACGTACGTCTGATCTACCTGTAAAGATAATAGAAATGAAGATTTATATCTCTCGAGGTTCTGAACAACACCCTCTACCTCTGTGCGTTTCAGCGGCCACTTGAAGGCTCGTAAGCCCAATTTCCTCATCAGCTTCTTTCCCTTTCCTAGATCAAGCCTCGCTTCTAAGGCTTGGAGGTCGGAGAGGCACTCGGTTATATTGCTGACTAGTCGCGATGAGGTAGGTAGGGCCTTTCCGTAGTTACTTTCGAGGAATTTCTGCAGGTCTTGGAGGGTGCCTCGGAGGTCTGCAATCACCCGTTGTAATGTGAAAACTTCGTCTCGTGCATCTTGCACCTCTTGAATGTACCCCCCACAAAGCTTCACGAGGCTTCCCGTTAGTTGAATGACCGCAATAACGCTCGCCGCCGAGGATAAACCATCCATTTGGAAGGACACGGTATAAAAGCCTATGTTCCACGTAGGTAGGTACGATGGCGACTCAAGTGTAGAATTTCGGGTCCGGATTCATAGGTTGGGGTTTTCTGGCACGATAAAGAGGGGTAGGTTAGGCGCCGGGCGCGAAGCAGTGATCCGAGAGTGCATTCAGGCGCGTGACTAATCATGCGTTCCTCTAGCACGTGAAAGAATGGACTAAGGGGCTAAGGATACAATTACCAGCAAATCATAAAAAGCGAGGACTGTCGTATGACTTAGGTGAAATACCACGACTTGAATCTATCGTGCTCAAGAGAATACAGACGGGAGTGGTTGTCGGCCCGACCATCGGCCCGAACCGACCCAGACCCTCTCGTTGCCCTGCGCCCCTGGCCACCCTCATTCAACTTCTGGTTAACAGCGCGACAAAGGCCATCATGGCGCCCCGAATTGCAGTGTCCCAGCTTGTGATGATCCGCGATATGATCAGCAGCAAATCGCTGACCACTTCTCAGATGGCCGAAGCGGCTGGCTGCAGCAAACGATCGATCATAACCATCAGTGCTAACCTCCGAATGTTTGGCGACGTTCATGCACCCCTGATCCCGGGCGGCCGCCCCCGTGTGATCATATCCGTCATGCTCGAGGCGCTATGCGACCATTTGCTAGAGAAACCAGATTTATACCTATATGAGATGGCAGAGTTCTTGTACGATGAATTCGACGTGATCGCATCCAGGTACACTATCAGTCGGGCTCTTCGATCGCATGGTTGGTCCATGGAAGTGGCCCGACGGATAGCACAAGAAAGAAACGCGGATCTGAGAGATTACTATATGTATCAGCTGTCCGATTTCCGCTCGTATCACCTAGTCTACATAGATGAATCGGGTTGTGATAAACGGGCTGGCTTCAGGAGGACGGGCTGGTCTCCCCGCGGGGTGGCCTATCCAGATTTCCCGTTTTCAAAGAGGTCAGCGATACCAGATTCTCCCGGCGTATTGCCAAGATGGCATTTCGATGTCGCGAGTCTTCCAAGGATCGACTGATGCTAGCATGTTCGAAGACTTCATTGAACAGCTTCTCCATCACTGTGGTAGATGGCCAGAGCCAAAGTCTGTCCTTGTTATGGACAATGCATCTTTCCACCATACTGATCGAATCAGAGAGCTATGCTCAAATGCCGGTGTCAAGTTGTTGTACTTACCACCGTACTCCCCTGATCTAAATCCGATCGAGGAGTTCTTTGCAGAGCTGAAAGCATTTGTTAGACGAAATTGGCAAAAACAGACAGATCAAGATTTCAAGGATTTCCTTGAATGGAGCCTGGATGTGGTGGGGGCTAGAGGAGAAAGTGCAGAAGGTCATTTTCGACATGCGAACGTTGAGGTTGAAGAGCAATGAAATATATATACTGTACATTGCCTACTATAGAGAGATTACGACCCTTTTTCCCCTCCGTTCCAGTGTGTTTATTTGTAGGCCAAGAGATTTGTAGGCCAACAGGGAGTTAGGGGTGAAAGTTTAGAGATGTTCTGCTGTCAGATGCTGGCGAAGAATATGAAATATAATCCGACGTTTTTGCCTACAGTGAATTGCACACATTTCTATGCGATAATCCATGGCCATGTGAAGCAGAGTGCTCATGACGTAATGTACGAAGGTCCATTTAAATGTACCCATTTCTCAAGCTAGCGTCTTGGCGGTGGGGCCAGAAATTAAGAGAAGAGTATGAACCGGTGAAGCTGGTTTTGCACTTCCCTGTAACGATCTGCTATGTGGAAATACCCATCATCCTTGGTATTTGTAAGGACCTTAAAAAGCTGACCCTAAAAATATGTGAGTCGACCAGGAATCACAGAGCCCCAGGAAATCAAACATAGCCAGTGCTAGGAACGCTCATCTTGGCCCTGGGAGTTCTCCTGCTCCCAGAGGCATGTGTGCGATTTCGGGGAGCATATAAGCAGCTTCTAGGAGCCACGTAGCACCCAGGAAACCGGACGTAACTTCTGGGGTCCTGTTGCTCAGCCTTGAGGAATCAAAGTCGTGTTCCTGTTGACAGCTTCATTAACTCCTGGAACCTTAAGTGTGGTTTGTGAGGGTCTCACGTATACATAGAGGTGGATAGTGTTTCGAGATGAATAATCAATATTAAATAAAGCTATAGTCGACTCTAGATACAAGACGTAGCGCGAGGAAGCAAAAGGAAGGTAGCTTCCTCGCGTTCAGGGGAATTTTAAGGTCCAGATTTGAGTGCCTTAAGTATAAATAGCGCGGGACAACTTCTTCCTGATGGTTAATGAAATCCAAAACTAACTATATTCGGCTCTAGATACAAGACGTAGCACAAGGAAGCAAAATCAAGGCGGCGGCCTCGCGTTCGGAGGAACCCTGATGCCCCATGTTGGTCCACATATCATTTCTCCACGCATCGCGTATGCTTCATGTGTAACCCTAAAAAGTGCGACTCGAGCTCCCAGGAATTAACAGCCAGGAATGAGTCGAGAAAGTGGCCAAATGAGCCCGGATTTCATTGCTCAGGTATGCAATCAGGACGCAGTGAAATTTAAAACCCCAATCCAAGCTTTCTCAAAGATCTATATATTGCACTCTTCCTACATGACCATAGATACCACACCCCGAATTTCACCATCATCCTGAGACGCATCTGCAGTTATTTCTCATCATGGCCTGGGATCCACTTCATCTCCAACGGGTATTGGGCCAAGTATTGGGCGATCCCTTGCACCGTGAGCGGTGCATATGGGTGGCAGATGACGGAAATCACTGTCAAAACACCGTGCCGATTGAATCCCGGATAAATGGAGTATTGTGCTTTCAGCTCTCCCAGAACTCTTCTTTCGCATATCCTTTACCGCAGAGATTATCTTTGGCTGTAAAGCAATTCTTTTGTTTTGAGTGCAGACGCCATAGCTCTCGACGAAAGGCGTGGGCCAACCGAATTTTGCGTTTGTTAGATGCTCGCCTGGATCAAGCCAAAGATGTCATGGGTCAATCGGAAACTCATGATTCGCCTCTATTGGTACATGCGTGGCCAAGCAGTATGCCCTACAGCGTTGACATTGCCGTATTCCCCAATGAGGCCTTCTCAAAAACAAGGATAGACTGCCCGAAGAGGCAAATCGAGCGGTGCTTAGGTTGGCCGGAGCCGTGAAAATCCGTCGTCCGGATTTTTTCCAGACGAGAAACCCCTTCAGTTGAGCTGTATCCGTTACATGCCTCCAGTGATAAGCACGGTGTTCTCCGATAAAGAAAGTTGATTGACGTTCTCTGGCAACTGTCGCATGTTTCCCACGGAAGTGGCCACCCGAAAGCTTTTGCTTTTTCACAACCCACCCGTGCAGCCTGCTACGCTCCTCGCGGGATCTGAGTCAGATGATGAGTTGAGCTTGACTCTGTTTTGTGACGCTCTGTGGTGATGGATTGCAAGTCAATCGGGGTGTCTGTTGTTTCTTTTTCATGGTTTTTTATGTTTGTTGGGGACACCTCTGGGGATGGGGCAGCTGATCGCCGCGTGCGTTCGGATTCAGAAGCGGTGGCAGGGATATCTGGGAGATATTTTGATCGACTGGGAGAAAAGACTTTGAATGAATTTTGAAGCTTTCGCTTAAGCTTTGGGAAACAAGAAGTTAACATTTTTTTGATAAGTCCCAATTGTATTTGCGCTTGTAGTGTGTAGAAGACTGATAAAATGGTAGTTTGAGGAGATCTTTAGAGTTGGGAAGTGACTATTACATCCGAAGGATCATTGGGAACCGGATAGAAGACGATAACTCCGGTCAAACGATTTTGGCGCCGTTGCCAGGGAGACACTTGGGCCGTGGTCTGTAAAAGCGAGTGATATTTAATTTAGGTAACTCTCGTGATATGAAGCACTATCTGAAATCAAAATCTGCATCACCGTCGTTCAGATGGTTCGCAGTCACAATAACGTCACAATTAACTTCAACGAACTCTACTCGATTTAGGATCGAATGCATCAGGAATACACTTGCAGGCCATCATTAGGGATATCATCTGCAATGTATGTTGTAAGGCTTCACCTGTCGCCCAATTCCTCATATAACTGAGTATTTGGGTGAACAACAGGTGAGATCGAGCATCAACGGTTGACGTAACTGTTTACTGAACTATTCAGCGCTGTTGAAAACCAGACCCGAGGGGTTATGAGTGCAGTCACAGCAGCCTTGCTGTGACTTGCCGGTCTATAAAAGGCTCTCGAGCAGAACTTTTCCTCCATTTCATTTCCACAGCCACGATGGACAATCCCACCTCGCGTTCTCCAATTGATCGGCCAGCCAAGAGACAGCGTCGGATGTCCCAAGATGGAGAAGATGAGTCCTTGGAAAATCACCCACAAGAATCTTCAAACGGCACAATCATCGAGTCCAAGGTCAGTCATACCCTCTTCGGCAGGAAATGAACAGATACGCTAATACTCTGCAGTTCCCAGTGACACCTGGTGCCCTGACGGCGGAGTTTATGAAAATTCTACAATACAATGACACCCTCGCTACGCCAGCCCTGAAACTGGTTGACCTGTACTTTTGCCTATGGGAATGCTACGTCGTCAAATCTGCCGAGAAGATGCGACTTGAGGATGAGCAGCGACAGCTTCAAGAGTTGAATGAGTGGCTAGCAAGCGACAGTGACATCCTTCTGCAGCTTTGCGAGGAACAGAAACTGGTATTGTGGGATCGAAAACGAGCAGTTCAGGCCCTTTGTAACGGTGTGGTTTCAGCTTTGCAAGCGAGCGATCATCAAGCCTATCATGTTGATGGGAATTGATAAGGTCTCAGTATTGTTTGGCGCGCTTGGATAAGGACACGTTTGGATATTTCTGCTATGTATTGGTGCTCTCTACCAGTTATCTTCGCTGATTATAGAGAATGCGAATGCAATTGCGGATGAAATTAATCGGGTTCTGTGACGAAGTGTCAACGTTCCACAGCTGTTGATATTTCAAGCGCTTGGTTTTCGAGACCTTAGGATCTGGCCGTAAAGCCCTCCTAACGTGCCCTGGTCTTCTATAATTGAAGATAAATAAGATCTCTGCTCAGCTTGCGGCATCTTGTCCCTCCCAACCCGTTAAATGCTACTTTAGACACTTCTGTAATTTCCCACCAGCAGATCCTGAATTGAAATGGACGAAATGAGAGAGTATTTTCCGTACATGTTTCTTCAATGCTTGTTTTGTGCTAAAGTTAGTGGCGGTGATTTGGATCTCGACATTCACGCTATCTGGCAGAAGCTTTCTGGTATATTGGCCCGCCCTCATGTCTTGCCACGGATCTGGATCCGCGACTTATTATCTAGGATGAAACCGAGCCTGCAGAATATGGGACCGGGGGTCTCCCTTGAATGAAAGTTTTTTAACCCCAATAACGACAATCTGTCCGGCTTCAAGTGGACGGGTCAAGATTCTCCGTTCATTTCTACTCAGGCTAGCGATAATTTCTACATGTCAGCGTTCGCTTTTTTTTTCCCGAAGAGGTGCAATAGATAGAGCGTCGACTAGCTCGGTTTGGTTCGACATCTGGCGAGACTATAGGAGAGCATATATTCTTTTTTCCCTGGGTTGAAACGGCCCTGGGGAATCTGTGTCGGGTACGCAGGCAGGCAGTTGTTAGACACAGTCGCCCGACATAGGATTGGTGAAATAGCCATTAGCTTCCGCATGACCCTATGGCCTAGTATGGAGCCTCTACCGCATTCCACGATGGCTATTCATGCCCTTCTTACTGTAAATACGTGCCAAATATAGAATGCTTCCATGCGGTAATTCTCTTTCAATTGCGGCTCTGTCGTATTATCTCCAAGTTGTTAAAGTAAGACATAGGACAGATATAAACATGCAATGCTTCACTCTTCTCT